>NC_073740.1:5241800-5301383 GCF_023634155.1 Falco peregrinus | reverse complement strand
TTGGCCTGGAGCGGGGCTGACCCCTCACCCGCTTGGCGGGGGGCCCGGGGCACCGGGACGGGGCTGGCGCGGGGCCCGGCCGGGGAAACTGAGGCACAAGGCGCCGGGGGACCCCCGGGCTGGGGCTTGTTTTGGGGCCACCACTGGGCCCGTTTGGGGCTCGTGTGGGGCCACCACTGGGCTCGTTTGCGGCCACCACTGGGCCCGTTTGGGGCTCGTGTGGGGCCACCACTGGGCCCGTTTGGGGCTTGTTTTGGGGCCACCACTGGGCCTGTTTGGGGCTCGTGTGGGGCCACCACTGGGCCCGTTTGGGGCTCGTGTGGGGCCACCACCGGGCCCGTTTGGGGCTTGTTTTGGGGCCACCACTGGGCCCGTTTGGGGCTCGTGTGGGGCCACCACTGGGCCCGTTTGGGGCTTGTTTTGGGGCCACCACTGGGCCCGTTTGGGGCTCGTGTGGGGCCACCACTGGGCTCATTTGGGGCCACCATTGGGCCCATTTGGGGCTCATTTGGGGCCACCACTGGGCTCATCTTGTTTTGGGGCCACCACTGGGCTCGTTTGGGGCTCGTGTGGGGCCACCACTGGGCCCGTTTGGGGCTTGTTTTGGGGCCACCACTGGGCCTGTTTGGGGCTCGTGTGGGGCCACCACTGGCCCGTTTGGGGCTCGTTTGGGGCCACCACTGGGCTCATCTTGTTTTGGGGCCACCACTGGGCCCATTTGGGGCTCGTGTGGGGCCACCACTGGGCTCGTTTGGGGCCACCACTGGGCCCGTTTGGGGCTTGTTTTGGGGCCACCGCTGGGCTCATCTGGGGCTCACGTGGGGCCACCAGTGTCCCCCCCGGCTCGCTGTGGCGTACAGCCACAGCCCCCAGTGTCCCAGCGATAAGGCCGCGACGTGCGGGGCGGGTGCCACGCCATGCCGGCGGCGGCGGTGAGATAAGGGCCGGCCGTGGCGCCCAGCCCCCACGGCAGGACAGGGAAACTGAGGCACGGCGCGGGGGGCAGGGTGCTGAGCCCTCTGCCAAGGTCACGGTTGTTTTCGTCGAGGCAGCCACAGCCCCCGGCCCTCCGCCATCACCTTTCACCCACATTCCCAAAAAAAAAAACCAGGCCCGGGGAGGAGGATGTCACCGCAGCAGCTGGCAGGGAATTCCCATCACCCCGCTGCCACGTGCCTGCTGGCCACCAGTGCCCCTTTTGCCAGGAAAACTGGGAAAATCCACTCCCCCCCCCCCCCGGGAACATGAGCTATAGCCAGAGCAAGATGCTCACCGCATCAGCAGGTAATTAGCAGGTGGCTGGTTAATGAGCACCAGAGCGCACAGGCCAGGCCCCGTTCAGCGGCTGCGCCAGCATCGCGCACGTCTCTTTATTGAAGCAGAGGCAGAGAGCAGTGGCAGTACAAAATACATTTATTTATTTATTCTCCCCTCATCCACCCCAAAAAATAGAAAACAGTAGAAAAGGAGCCGCTCCCCCCTCTCCATCCCGCTCTGGTGCCACCAGCGTTTCCCACTATGAGCCACCTTTCCCCCACGGGGTCAGCCGGCCCAGCATCGCCTGGATGTGACCGCAGGAGGTGGCCGCAGGACGCGGTGGCCATGGGGAGGTGAAAGCTGCGGTGCAGCCACCCCAGAACAGGTTTAGTCACCATCTTTGCACGCCTGGGTGGCGCGTTCGCCAAACCAATGGCGGACGGGACAGGAGGGCGCGGTGGCCGGTTCCGACCCAACGTTTCAGGGTTTGGTTCTGGTTTTCAGTCGCTCTCCCGCCCGTTTCCATGTGAGCACCGTGCGAAGTTCAAGGTTTGGTGGCAGTTTTTTCTCTTGGAAGACTTTGGCTGTCAGCAAGGTCCGAAGGCACCGCGGGCGCCGCAGCGGGGCGTCTCGGCACAGCCAGCACACGAGGGCACACAGACTCATACACTCATCACCTCCTCACGCTCGCCAGGAGCCGCTGGCCCTTCCAGCAGCCGCTCTGCGGGCAGCGGGGCACCGAGTGATGTCCATGCCACCGCCAGGCGTGCGCCTCAGCGCATGGAGTCCACAAAAAAAGCCAGAAAGTTACTTTTTCTTGACTCTGCGCTCACTGCACGTTGTTGTTGGCGATGCAGGGGTCCACCTGGGCGAGGAAGCAAAAAACCCGTTTGAGATGCTGCGAGATTGAATCCCACGCTACCCCCCAGCAGGCCTGGCGCAGGCGAGACCCCTCCGGCTCGCCCCCCTGCTGCCCCCCACCGCTGCTCACCTCCGTGTAGGTGGGCGGTGGCATGAACTTGAACTCCGGGGCGTACATGAATATGGGGCTGTCGAAGCTGTCGGGGTCATCCAGGAGAGGCGTGGTGGGGCTCTCCAGGCGGTGGTCTTCAGGAACAATGTCCAGGTAGCACGGGGGTGCTGCAAGGGATGGAGGGATTGGTGAGCTCTGGGTTCCGCCCCAACACCCCGCTGCAGCCCCCCAAACTTCGGTGGGGTCACCAAGGACCCCCTTCACAGTTACCACAGCTCCACTCACCTTCTGGAGCATCGGGGAGGTTCAAATCCACCCAGCTCATCTCGGAGCTGGTCTGACTGGCCATGCTGGAGCTGCGGCTGCTGATGCCCGAGCGGCTGCCGATGACGAGGGGCAGCTCCAAGATGATTTTCTTGGACCCAGGGACACTGACGTAGATCTGCGAGGGCAAGAACCAAGAGTTTTGAGGAACGTTGGGACCCAGGGGTGGACAAAGTTAACCCACCTGACCGAGCGAGGAGGGGGAAATAGCGAGTCCAGCCGCTCACCTGCAGGAAATACTCCACACGCAGAATGTTGCAGCCCAAGATGGACGGTTTGAGCTTCTTGACGCGGATGGTTTTGCCCCGCCAGGACTCGGACATGCCCGAGACTATGTGGTTGCCTCGGACGCAGGAGAGCTTCTGGGTGAAGACCTTGGTCTGCCCGTTGGCCAGGTAGGTGTGCTTGGCGACGATGGCCGCTTTGGGCACCACGATGCGTGAGCAAGTGTTCTCGAAGTCAGCATTGATGCAGATCTCATCACCTGGGGAGGGAACGGCGTTTGGCATTGAGCAAGGCCAGAGCACTTCCCCCGTTTTTGCCATTTTACACCCCCGATGCTTGGGTACCGCTCACCTCCCCTTCTCTGAGAGGGGAGGACAGGCTCTTACCTTCACAAAACCCTTTCCTGTCGATCTGAGCGCTGACCGACACTCGTCCGTCAGGAATGAACATGCAGGACACCTTCTTCTCCTTCTTGGCAGCAACCGGGGACTGTTGACAAACAGGATTGTCACCCAGGTGATACCAGCCTGCTGTTCCCAGCCCGCTCCTCCTTCCTTCCTCTTGTTTTGCAACGAACTATAACTTCCCCATCAGGTTCCAGGGCCTTGCAGCCAAGCGAAAGCAGAACAAGCGGCTCTCTTTCTCTCAGTGTAGGACTTCTTAAGAACTAAGTATTTAATCCATGCTCAGCAATAAAGCCCATTAGAGGCGTCTTAATGCCAGAGGTCAGACTGACCCTACCCAAGGGCTTTTTCTCCCTCCCAACACCTGTCTACGGCCAAACTTCTCTGAGCGAAGCAGCACGTACCAACAGTTCTGGAGTGTTCACATCAACGGGATCCATAACCTCAAAGCGCTTCTTTATCTCCTGAGCAGGGATAGATGGGCGCTCCAAGAAGGCTTTCACCCAATAATCCACGCAGCCGTACTTTCCCTTGAAGGTGGTACCCAGAGGCCTGTGGGGAAGAAACACTCATTAAGACATCTGAAGCAGCAAGAGTTTTTCCACAACAATCCCAATGTATCTTTTTATGAAGCAGCATTCATCTCATACTTACCCTTGGGGAAGCTCGAATCCGAATTTGTACTCGTACTTGTTACCGGGTCTCAGGATTACAGAGCCGTCCTCATCTGGGAAAAGAGAAGTGGAAGGAAAGCGTCAGCTGAAGCTCTGGGGGTTTGTTCTTAAGCATTATCCCCAGTTTGCTTACACAGGCGCGATGAAGTCAAGCGCTGCACAGGCTTGAGCCGCATGAGCTGCTGGGTAAGAGCCGCCCACGTCTACCCCCCTAAAACAGCCCGAAAGCCTGCTGTCCTCTCGAAGCAGGGAAGTAAGGCTCACTGAATCTCACTTCTTTCAACATCCGACTGAAGCCAGAACACAGTGTCCTGATGTGCTTCACTCCCTGCTACCGCTCCCTGCCACACCCCACTTCCACTCCGTGGGAGCAACAAGTCCCCACTTCTTCTGCCCGGCAATCTCTCCATCTCCAAAGACTTCACGTCACCTTGGTTATCTACCAGGGCACTCTGCCAAGTCCTCATCTCTCGCCTTCCCTGGAGCCAGCCTAACAGAGAGGCTGCTGAAGGCAATTCTCCATGCCCAGGAGAAGAAACTCCTTGTCCTGGGCCACCACCCGCCCCGTGTGGGCTACCGGCACCTCCGGCTGCCTCGACACTCAGCGAGGCCAAGTCCTCTTCTCGCTCCCTGCGGGCATCGCTGCCGTTCCACCAGCCACACCAACACCCAACGGCAGGCAGCTCGCCCAGCTTTGCTTTTAGCCCTCACCTTGCAAACTTTGAACTTGACTTCACCGAGCCCTGCCACCCTCCACAGGTTTCAATGCGTTTGGTTACTTCTCCCCAGACTCATCATCCCCCACGGAACACCGCGACTCCTCGCTGCACAACTTGCCCAGCCAACATGTATCCCGAAGGGATGCAACCAGGAGACTGACTCCGGCCTCCCAAGAGCAAAGGAAAAGCTGCTCCTCAGCAGGCACCTTTCCAAGCCCTTTTATCCACCCCACACCCCCACCTTTTGCTCCCCGGTTCTCCCAGCCCCAGAGCCTCACCAGTGGGCTGCTCCTCCAGGCTGAGGACATCCTCGAAGCGCAGGTACTCCACCTCCTGCTTGCACTGCTGGGGGCCCTTGGCCCAGTTGACTTTGGCCACCCCACAGGCCAGCACCTTGACAGCATTGACTCGAGTGACCTCAGCCACCTCCACCAACACATGCCCAGCCACTTTCTCCCCACTGCAGTAGACCTTCTCAGGCTCGCTGAAAGCCAGGTGGAAACTCTTCACCTTCTTGAACATCACCATGGCTGAGACAAGTGGGGAGAAATGCTCTCGAGAAACAAGCAGAAGAGCAGCACAGGGCAACAACCGCGGGTTTCTGGGTTTTTTTTTTCCCCCGCAAAGTAAAAAAAACTCTTCTAAACCAGGCGAATTTCACTCAAAATTGGCAGTTTAAGCCTTTGTTGGCTAAAGCTGAAGGAGCTACGGGGGGTGGGGGCGAACGCCACAGCCACGCCGTAACAACCGCTGCCCTCAGCTCTGTGAGCGCGGCCCCTTCCGCCCGCCGCCTTTTATAGCCGCGCCCGCGCGCTCCCCCCCCGCCCTGCGCCTGTTGATGCCAGCAGCTCCACGCCGAGGGCGCGTGGCCAGGCGTGCTGCTCGCGTGATCAGCGCCACCATTGGCCACCGCCACCTTGTTTACAGCCCCGCCGACCAATCAGCGCGCCCGGTGGGGAGCGTGGACAGCGTGTGAAGGAGAGGCGAGCGTGTTCTAGGAAAAAGAGGGGGGCGGGGGGGGCGGTGAGTGGGTCGGAGTGACAGCGCAGCAGGCCAATGGGAAGTGAGGACGGCGGCGCCGGTGGCCAATGGCGAGCAGGGAACGGCTTGGGACGTTCTTGGCCATGAGGGAGGGGGAGAGTGCCCCCAGGGTGGGTGACTGGGACCTACTGGGCTGGGACTTGGTGTGCTGGGTGAACTGGGAGCGGCTCGACAGGGCCTTTGGTGCCCCCGTCGCCCCGTTGGGGCCTGTCTGCCCCCTTCCTCACCGTCGTCGTCCCCCCCCCCCGCCCCCAGCCTCCGGCCCAGGGCAGCCTGGGGGCATTTCCTCAGCGCCCCTGGCCTCCCCTCTGCCGTGCCTGAGGTGCTGCCTCAGTCCCTTTCTGGGCTGCCCCCCTTCCCCCCACGTTATCTGAGGTAAATAAGGACGAATTTGAGGTAAGGGACCGAGGACTGACCCTGGCGGGTCTCCCCCCTTCCTTCTGGGGTGTGTATTGGGGGGTATTTCCCCCACTTCTGCCCCTTCCCATGACACCCTGATGAGGGGCCTGCACCCGCTTCCCACCCACGACCGTGTTCTGGGCCTTTCCCATGCGTCTGTCCCAGAAATATCCCTCCCAACGCACCATCATAGGCCTAAAAGGGAAGCGTGACACCCCCTCCCGCTCCCCCATGCTTCGGGATCCTTCCAGAGGATGTCTTGAGGGGGGAGGGGACAGAAAGTGGCTTTCGAAAAAAATCTGAGGCCAAGTGTTTGTTTTTAAGATTGCAGTGTCTGGATGTTTCTTGCTATCGGCTGTAGAAAATGGTTGGTATTTTTTCATCAACAAGTCTCACCTTGATCTGACCGGTGGCAAACAACCACAACCTCTAACCTGTGGCTGGGGCAGGCCCCTCATCCCTCTTTTATTAGCTGGGATTTGGGGAGTGGAGACAGTTGTGTTGTTGCCCGTAGGAGACTTTTGACTCAAAGAAACCCTCGGATTTTCCTTCCTAGATAATTTTTGCTGAGCAGACATTCCTCCCTGACAGGCGGGGGCTGTTCTGCCCATGGTTTTAAAACCCGTTAATGCTTTTACAGCTCAGGAAAACACGGGGAGTGGAGGAAACAGGAGAACAATATTTTTGGAGCCACCCAACAAAGCAGGAATGGAAAACGAGGGCTCCTGTGACCTCCCCACCCCAAAGGAGGAAAGGGGATGCAGTTCAGTTAGCAGTTGTCTCCATTGTCCTTCAGAGCTTGTTTGTCCGTGTGTTTGTGGTGTGCACCGTGTTTTTCTTTCTCTGCCATCCTCTCCTTCCCCTGGAGTTAATTCACACCTGTTAGTATAAACTGATAAGCCAGTTGGTTAAACTGTTTTCCTGCCAAACTGCAGGACAGATTTCCTTGCTGCGAGAGAATTATTTCACACTCGGGTACATAATGGAGGAACTGCGCCTTTTTCCGGCCGCCTCTGGTCCCAGCAAGCTCGCCCCATTGTTTCCAGCTGCGTGCTAAGAAAAAGGTACTGGAATAATGAAGAATTGTGGGTTTGTTCTAATTTGGCAAAACGAGGAGAGGTCTCATTCCGGCCTTGCCAGCTTTGGGATATTTGATCCCAAAGACGCCAGCCCAGCTTGGATCTGTGCCCATCATTCCCTTAGGAGCCATGTTTACGTTCTCCCTCTCCGGTTGCCTTTGGTGCCGGTCTTTCCAAGGAAGATGTATCCAGCTCATGGCTGCTCCTTCTCGCACAGTAAAACACATTCCAGCAATGTCAAAGGATGATCAAGTTCTAAGGGAAAGAGCTCACCAAAGATATGGGCCAAGGCACGTTCCACAGCCCGAATCCTCTCCAAATTTCTCTTTATCTGTCAATCAGCTTTTGCCCTTTGCTCTCCTGACCCCTATCTGGCTGGCAATGCCTCCCCAGTCCTTCTGCAGAAGAAGGAACAGCTGTAACGTCCTTAGAGCTGAGACTTGGTTCACAAGGTTTCCCACGCAAGCAGTACCCTGGATTAAGCAAGGGTTTCAGAAATGCTTAGGAATTTCAGCTTGTAGAAATGAAAGCTTCAAAATGTCACGTCTCCTTCAAGAAACAAGGGCATCAGAAGAGAAGCCACTCGGATTTCTGGCCAGAGACCATCTCTTGGGGGCTTCCTTGCTCCCACTACATTGTTTTAAGGCGTTCACCCCCCTCTCAGCTTATTTCCCATGGGAATTGTGGTGTGTGGAGGATCTCCCCAACCCTTAATTGAGAGTAAGGCCAGTGCTGAGGGTGGATGGGGAGAGTGGCCAGAGCCTTGTCTTCTCCTGGCATGCCTGGCGGGGGGCGAGGTGCAGCAAGGAGAGCAGCGTGACTAACGCTCTATGCTGGAGATGACCTGGGTCAAGGGCTGCAGGGTTGGGCTGAGCAAGAAACCAGGCCCTGAGGTGACTCACTGAGAGCTGGGGCTGCTGTGGATCATAGACAAGGAACTGGGTAAGGCAGAAACTGGGCAGTACAGCAGTTTTTGGCACTGCACACCGTGCCGGCCATAGAAACTGCCCTTGTTCACACTATCCATCTTAATCCCGCTTGTAATAAAAGCCTGATGCTGATAGAAGCAGCTTTTTTTTTTTTTTTCTCCTGGTCTAGGTTATCGGGAGTCGCTACCCAGCGTTGCCTGGAGAAGCCACACTCCTCTCGTGGCAAGCTGTCCTTTGCCCCGTCTGTCAGACAAGCGGCTGGCACCCCTGAATTGCTGGGAGAGCTGGTGGGTGCCTGCCGGAGACTTCTGGAGCATCTCTGTGCTGTTTTCTCTCTTTTTTTTTTTACCATATATGGTTGTTTCTAGCAAATTCGAGGCGGGGAGGGGGGGAAGAGAGGGACGTGAAGGGATCCACAGTGGCCCGAGTGAAGGGACAGACTGTGCCTGGAGTGCGGTCGAGAGCGGGAGCCGGGGCGGAAAAGGCATTTCCTTTGGCAAGGTTGTTTGTGTACAGGGAACATAACAAATAAATCCCACGATGATTAGATTGGGCCAGTGTCACTGCAGCTGGAAAACGAGGGACCGCGGGATTTGGGTGGCTCCTGGAAAGCCACCGCTTCTCCCACGCTTGGCTTCTCGCTGTTGATGTTTGGCTGTGGCCACGGCAGTGACTGAAGAGCAAAAGGGCTTCCTGAGATTTCTAGCTGGGTTTGAAAGCAGGCAGTGAGGCAAGGGGAGTGTCCCCGCTTCAGTTTCTGAATAGAAGCAGGAGTTTTGGTGAGGATGTCGTTTTTTTTGTGGTGCCTGGCTTGAGGCAGGGGTGACAGCACCGCTGGGTGGCCAGAATGCAGAGGTGAACGGGGCTGGTATTTGGCAGCTCTTCAGGGATCTGCCCAAAATGGGTTGGAGAGCTCTCAGGGCAGATCCCCATTAGGGGTTTCCAAAACCAGCTTTTTTTGTCCACAGCACTGGCTTGTGGCACTGCTGCCAGTGCTTTGTAGCGCTGTGCAGGCTGCGTACTGTTTTGAAATGTTTTGTGGCACACGTATCATGGATCGGGAACCCCTTTTCCCCTTCCCCATCCCTGCTGAACAGGGACAGATCATCTCAGGGCTCAGGTGTGAGGACTTTTCCCCCAGAGCCCCCAAGTTCCCAGCTCCTGCCAAGGAGTGCAATGTAGAAGCTCTCCCGACAGATGGTTCTTTGCCGCGGTAGGATTTCTTCACCACTGTTTTTCTGGCCAGATTGTGTGTTTGCAACAGAGAAAGGGGAAAGCCAGAGCTGAGTGTCAACAGCCTGTGACAAGAGACCAAACTTGGTCATCCATAAACAAAGAGGAATTTGAATTCATTTTTTGGGAAGTCCCGTGTCTTATCATCTGGTCTGGGCAGGAAGACTCTGTTGCATAAGCCTGTTTCTCCTCAGCTTTCACCCCTGCTTCATCCATTTGTCCCTTGAAGGGCCCCAGCGGGTTCTGCAGATGCTGGAGAGGGCAAAGAAATAAGGAACTTTTCTTACTTTTCAGCAGCCAAAGCTACTTTGAGGCTGGTGGCCTGTGTGTGCGCGCCGGGGAGCAAGGGGTATCCTCACCGGAGATGGTCACCCTGAACATCAAGATCCCTAATTTAGAAAACCAAGTTGGGTGGCTAAAATCATGGGGGGACAATCCCTTCCTAGACCTCCTTCACCCTCACTGGTCTCAAAGGCAGCAAGGCCAGGTGGTGAAACCCCTAGGGGAGCATTTCATGGTGGCTGGGGTGAGGCTGGCCATCCCCTGGGCTGTGGAACTGCTGCCTCCTCCACAAACCTTCTCATATTTTGGGCTGTGTGGACATCTAGAGGCCTTGCCAGGAATGGCTCAGGAGTGATTTCCTCCATCCCCCCCTGCGGGCCCGCCGCTTGGATTACTCAGGCGACGGACTAATGATACGGGTGTATTCGGCCTGCCCAGTCTAGGTACAGTTTAAGAGGAGGCAGGTGAAGCTGCCTTTAAATTGGTCTACTGGGAGTCAATTTCCTGTACTTTGAGCGTGCTGCTTGTCTGTTTGTGACATGAGAATGAGCAGTCGTTTTATTTTGTGTATTTATAAGAAGGAACGGCTGGAAGAGGCTGAAATCCGCATCTTTGCAAGGACAAGGGGAGGCTGGACCTCCAGAGATGTGGTTTCTGTGCATCCACTGCCCCAATGCCACTGGCACCTTTTTTTTTTTTTTTTTTTTTTTACTTTTTTTGTGTGAGTTGAGGTTATTTTTCATGCAAACGAGGGGGAACATGAGGAAGCTTGCAGTGCTAGCTTTACAGCTGGACTCGGATGATTTTAAGGGTCTTTTCCAACTTCAATGATTCTATGATTCTGTGAAGCATTCCACAGTGAGACGTGCCCATTTCAGCCACGTCCTGTCCATGTTCCTGTTCCCTGCTGGTGATGTTGCTCGAGGCGTCGGCCGTTAGGGACACGAGGAAGCCAAATCTAACCCTGAACTTTGTGGAGGAAGTTCTTGCCTTGGCCTTAATGTCTCGCTAACGAAACGGGCCAGAATTTGGCAGGAAACATGCAGAGGAAAGCTGCGCGCTCAGGTGGCTTTTAAACCAGTGCTGCCATTTCGAAGCTGTGCTTTTGATTTGGACAGCTCTGGTTTACAGGTTAGGGGCTTGGCAGCTCCAACTTCTGCAACTGTATGCCCTCGCTGCCACGCCGGGAGCTGGCAAACATGGCCACTTGAGATGATTAAGCTGGTTTATGACACATAGAAACAGCTGCTAATGGAGATTCAGGTTTGGCTATTACACCTCATGCCCCAAGGCCTTGGCATTTCTCTTCACTATGAGTGAGGCGGGATGTAAGAGGAGCAGATTGTCCCAGACTTCTCACACCTTCCTGCGAGACCCGGTGCTGGCTGCTGTTGACAGCCACCTACCAGGGCTGGCACACCCCATGTCTGATCCAGACTGGGAATTCCCTTGCTCTAACCACCCAGGTTGGGCATCTGGATGCAGAACAGCCCAAACTGGGCTCTTTGGAAAATGCTGGCCAGCGTCGCTGGTGTCTTTTTTAGCAGGTGACATATGCTAGGAAATTCGAGGGCTCGATCCAGAGTCTGCTGACGTCAATGGAAATACTCTTGTTGACATCAGTGGGGCTTGGATCCACGCCTGCGTTCCACTTCTTTATTTCAGACTGCAATCTGTCAGGGGTGGAAAGGTCTCTTTTCTACTTACAGACTTTATCACATCTTTGAAAGGTCTTCCTTCCTCTGCAGTCATTAAGTTGAGGATGCAGAGTACAGAACAATTGGGAGAACAGGCATAAACCCATTCAACGCTGCGCACGTTCCTTCAGCGGTGCTGGACCCTAGCCAGGCTGCAGCTCGGGTTTAAGCATCTGCATCGTGCGTGAGGGAGGTAGTGGCCTTGTGAGGTGCTGCGACTCCCCAAATACCTGCTCCGACCACTGTCAGAGCGTCAGACCTCCGTGAGCTGCTCAAGGTGGTCCAGCTCACCTTTTCCAGAGGGAGCTGGCCAAAGTTCTCTCTCCAAGGAGCATCTGGACAATGCCCTTAGTTACATGTTTTTTTATTAGGCAGTCCTGCGAGGAGCCAGGACTTGGACTTGATGGTCCTTACAGGTCGCTTCCAACTTGAAATATTCTGTGATTCTCTTGGGCTTTGGGGTTTGTCAGGTGGGTGATTGTGAAGGGTCTTGAATCCACCTTTCCCAGGCAGGCCCAGGAAACTCTGCTTTTCTTTTCAGTGGGAGCAAAGCCCTTGGAGCCCAATTCATTGCCCCCTTCCTGGGTGGGAAGTTCATGAACAGGTTGGGAAGAGTGAGTAAATAAGAGCTCTCTTGCAAAGCTCTGGGTCAGCGATCACCATGCTCCTCAGTCGGGAAGGAGCTATGAGACACGTGGTGGGCCAGGCCCTGCCATGCCCATGTGCCCAGGGCTTGTGCAGGATCACTTCCACCGCTGGTGGATCCTGGGGACTCTTCTGTCCCCTTTTTATGACATGGAGGTACAAAGAGGCTGGGTCTGGGGGGTGTGTGTGGCCTTGCTCACCTGCAAGGGTCATCAGCCAGTGAGATCCTTATCTCTCCATTAGGAGAGCCCTCCTTTCCCCATGGCATTCTTGTTGATTGGCTCCGTTGGCCAAAATCTAAAGGATAATTAGATTGTGCATCGTAAAATCCATCCCTGTGGCATGACCATGACGCTGTGTCTGGCAGCTGCGAAGCATCGCTGTGTGCTGTCCAAGAGCTGCTGTTTTGCACCCTGGCTACCTTTTATTATGGGATGAAGTCCGTCCCCTTTCTATGAGAAGCTCTGTCACTATCAACCCTGCAGCCTCAGGGATCCTGAGGATTTTATCCCTATGGGAAGTGGTGCTCCCATGGGAAGCGTAGCAGCAAGGCAGGCTGGCTTCCTCTCCCCATTCCGTGTATGTATATATAGACCGCAAAATGCTCTGGAGTAAAAGGAGCAGTGGGTGGAAGGCGAGATATTATTATCTTCACCTGCTGCTGCCGACCAAAGAAATAAAGAGACAGATGACAGGAAATGAGGACTTCAAAAATAGACACCTTTAATGTCAAAACCTTCAGGGATTAGCGAGAACACCATACAAGGAACAGAGAAACCCTCACTAGTCACCGTGTGCTTTGAGTGTGTGTTGAAGGAGGAAATATGCTGAGATACCTAAGAAACATTTCTGTATTTACTCTTTGTGCCCTCGGCAGAAGAACCAGAGGAGAAAATAATGCAAAATCGACTGACCAAAGAAACTGCAGATCTACTGAAACGTGAACGGTGAAACCCCCCTTTACAGCTTGACAGATCTTCTGTACCTGAATGATCTGCAATTCTCCTTCCCCCTGTGTCTGCCAGCTTAATTATCCGCCTCCACAAGGCTCTTCTTACGGCTCCGCAGGACAGGAATGGCAAAGTTTTTAATGTGAGCCCTCTTTATTAAAAAAAAAAAAAAAAAAAAAAAGTCCTTGCATATGGAAAATAATTCTTATCATATAGAACTCTAGCTGCTTTACTTAAAACCTCTTAAATATATTAAACATCTCATTTGGCCTCACCTCTGTATTTATATACATCTGCTAGTAGCTCCCTAGCTAGTAGCTACAGTCATATGGCTTTTTGCCAGCTCCGCGTCTTCATTACTAATTCGCTTTTGCAAGTGAAACCCTCAGGCTGGGTTGGATTTGAGCAGGGTTGTGACACTGACAGAGAAAGTTGGGCCCAAGGGAGAAGAATACCAAGGGGTATCTTTCCTTACTGAAACTCAACGCTGGTCCAAAGTCCAGAACTGGCTATACTGAGTCCTAGACAGGTGCCAAGACAACAAGGAAAAATAGCAACGGTAGCCTGAAATGTCAGAGACCAACGCTCTGCAGCTCCCAGCGCTGGAAATTAGCACATTACTAATCCAGAGAGAGAAGAATACAGGATGAAATGGTTGATTTCTAGCTCAAAAATCTCCACTTGGTCACAACGCTCTGATAACCAACTTATTGGCTTGCTCCCCTCTTGCATTGCTTTGGTAGCAGCTGGATCAAGGGGCCCCAAATCCACCAAACAACATTTTTTGACTGTTAAAAATTGGGATCTGGGCTTTGAGCCCATTATTTCTGAATCTGTAGGGCTCCTGAGTAAAAGTCAACTGTAGAAACACTGGAAGAAGGGTGTAAAGCAAGTTTATGGAAAGGCTTTGAGGGGCAGAGAGGTTTCCTAAATGTGTAGTATCTGTTTGTCTTTGATACAGCTGCAATGTGCTCATCTTTAGAAAACAGAAACACATCAGAATCCAACAGAAAAAAATGTGATCTGCCTTCAGGAGAGGAACCAGGTTCAACTGGTGTCATATGTGCGAGAACAGGTGGATGCAAACCAGTGTCTCACTATCTTTTGTCTCCAGCGCTCCCCTCTCCAGAGGTCTGGGTCTCTGGTTCCTCCTTGCCGCAGAGACACTTGATCCGAGGTGTAAGGCTTCTCTCTTGATCTGCAAGGCATGGGTCTGAGTCAGCAGCTCTCTCGGGTTACCCCTGTGGACTGTACTGTATATTGCAATGCCAGCGAGAGTTAAAAGTGCAACAAAACAGCCCAAAGGCCAGAGGTGAGGAGGAGGAGGAAGAAGGAAGAAGAGACGCACAGGCAGCCTGCCCCAGCCTGGAAGATGTGCAGTTTCTCAGCATTGGGAAGGAAGACCCTGGCGTCTTCTAGAGCTCCATGAGCCGCCATGGTGAAGTTGGCATCTCCTGAGGTTACCACATCAAAGACGCATGACTGGAAGTAGACGTCCTCCACAGGCAGCATCTCCTTGCAGAGTGCCCGGGCCGTCTCAGCTGCGAGGCGGCCACGGCAGCACTCGCTGCGGGAGATGCGCTGGCTGCGGGGGCAACCGCCCACACAGAGCTGCAGGTCTTGCTCCTCCGTGAAGGCACGTGCCACCTCCTCAGCTGCCCGGATGGAGAAGGAGAGCTGGCGGCCGGCCTGACGGACAGCGATGGTGGTGCCGATGTACTCCGCACGGATCTCCACGTGCCGCCCGGGGCTGCGCTCCTGGATGGCCAGGCTGCTGCCGCCCGGCCTCTCGCCCCCGTTCACCGAGCCATCCTCGAAAGCTGCCGGGAGGTTGTCTATCTCGGCCTGGTAAACCTTCTGGTCGATGCATTCCTTCATGTTCTTGAATATGATGGTGAGCTGCAGAGAGCAGATCAGAGGTGATTTGAATAGAGAGTGATTCAGATTTCTGCGCACGCGATTTTGGGGGACAGAAAACATTGGCTACCCCGAGTTTTTTTCTTCACAAGTTTTTCCCTTATTATTTTTTAAAGACCATTTCACATGATTCCACAGGTGTTCAGGAAAGAGTTGAGTCTCAATCCCTGGAAGCACTTAAAAGATGTGTAGACGTGGCGCTTAGGGACACGGTTTAGTGGTGGACTTGGCAGTGCTGGACTCGATCTTAAAGGTCTTTCCCAACTTAAATGATTCTGTGACACTATGATCTCGCTTGCTGGGCATGAGCATCGCGGCCATGTCCCCATCCCAGGTAACAGCTACCTACAGGAGGGCAAAGCTGATTGCACATGGCCACCTCACCGATGCATCCCCCTCTGCCCCAGACTGTCTCTCCCACATTGCTGCAGCCCTTTGGGGAAAGCAGCAATGTTTCCTTTTTTCCTTCCTTCATTTCCTTCTTTCTTTAATGCCATTTAAGCAACTGAAGACTGAGACGGAGCTAAGCCTGGGTCAATTGCATGTGGGTAACCCATGGACCACACTGTAACCCATCCCCAGCCTGCAAGGGGAGCATTGCAGGTCTCTCTGGTCCCCTCATGGACCTCCATCCCACTTGTTCCTGCAGACATTTGTTCCTGATCCTGTGTGGGTTTAGCCGAAGCTATTGCTGCCCTCCCCAGCCTTTTCAGGGAGCGTAAGGGGGTGCCCTAAGCTGTTGGTGCATCCCAGAGGTGTATGGGTTTGCCTCCAAGCCCTATGCACGAGCGTTACCTTGCTGGTGACCGTAGCGTTGGACCCCTTGGCCACCGGAGAGCTGGTTGCTTGCACAAACAAGTAGTCATTGTCCAAGAGGGGCCAGGAGCCCTCCACTCGGCAAGTGTGGAAGTCATCATGGAAAGTGCGGATGTGGGGGTCCCCAAAAGCCGCGCAGTGCTGGTAGCTGGGGGGCTGGCCGTGCTTGTAGAGAAAACTCTTCTCGTAGTTGCAGATATCGAGAGACTCAAAGCCCTGATGGTTGGGGGCTGGGGGCCGGGGCCGGGGGGGCGATGTGGGACCCTCCTTGGAGCAGTTGTTCTGGATCATGAGGTCCTCAATGCCGTGGACAGCGGAGTGGTAGGCCAGGTCGCCCCGGCACGTGCGAGCTGTCTTGCGGGTGCAGTGGGAGTAGGAGCGGAGGGCGTTGCAGTACGCCGCGTTCCGGTTGGAGCCACGCAGGTTGAGGGTGGCAGCCACGTACTCCGAGTTGCAACGCAGGATCTTGCACTGGGAAGAAACTGGGAGAGACGGAACGGCTCGGTACATCCCGGCAGAGCTGTAGGGGTGGGGAAGGGCAGCCCCTTCTCCTCCCACCGCCTCCACCACCTGACCCACTCGTGATCTCACGATGGAGACACGTTCTGGAAGCACTAATCTCTCTGTTTTAACAAACTCAGTGGCCAGTTGAAATGACCTGCTGCTTCTTACGTGTCTGGGGGGAACAAATCCAGGGTTGCCTGCTGCAGAAACGGGCTGGAGCCTGGCACAGAGGACAGCCTGGGGAAAGTCACGGGGCCAAAGGGGTGTCCTGAAGCAACTGGGATGTAAGATTGTACCTGGGGCATGAGCACGGCCGAGAGCCAGGGTAACAGTTGTGATTGTGGCCCTGGGCCGTGGCTCAGGCCGAGATTCTTCGCCCCAGGGCTTGCCAGGGGACAAACGGGAATTTCTGAGCTGGGAAACCCCTTCTTCCCATTCCAACCTTGCCAGGCCGTGCCATCACTCTGTCACAAGAGGCTTGACTGCACCAGTGACACCCAGCCCCGCAAACATGATTTCTCTGTGCTGTGGAAAGCAGTGCCATGTGCCACAGCTCCAGGAGAGCTAACGAGCTCGCCCCAGCAGGGATGATTTAGCTCATTAAGCAGAGGGGTTATAAGGGATAGCTGCCCTAGTAAGCTGGGCAAAGGGCTGGGGGATGAGTTTAGGTTTTGCAGGATGCAGGTTTTGGTCCTGCTCTGCATCTTGGGGGCAGGAAGGGATAGCGAGGGGCTGAGTGGTGGATAAAGCTGGTGCCTCTCACTGAAGACCTTGGAACTTTGACTCATCCCTGTGCTTATCTTGGGAGGGAACGTGCCCGCTGCAGGAGAGCAGTGGGATGCTCTCATGGTGGAGGCTGCCCTGAGAGGGGCAGGTGATGCTGGTGGGACGGCTGCCTGCCCTTCCCTTTGGCTGCAGTGGGCCGAGGGCTCCCTGCTACTGCCTGAGCCTTGTGGCTGTGGTGAGAGGAGGGGATCTTCTGTGTGCTCCATCACCTCCCAGGAGCCCTGCCATGGCTGTACCCTCCCTGTGCCCTGGGGCTGCAGCTCCCCATGGGTATTGTTGCCAGGGATGTGGCTCTGGCATGGCTCTGCCCATGCAGTTCCTTACCATGCCTGCAGAAGAGGAGGAAGAAGAGCGCTCGGAGGTAGAAGCCGGGGTTTTCCAGCTGCCCTGGGCTCTTACTGCGGGCAGGTTTCCCCATTCCAATCCATGCAGGGCCTGGGGGGTTGCTCACCCGCTGGCTTGTCTCGGCTTCATTCAGCAGGTCCCCTAGAAGCAAAGTGGAGGTGGGATCTGAGAGGTGCCAGCAGATGTGAGCTGCTGCCAGCATCCAGGCAGCTGCCAAATGTGGCCCTGCAGGGCTTGGCTGCACTGCTGCCTCTCGGGGGGAGGTGAGCTTTTGAGCAAAATCCCAGGCGTTTCGGGTTTTTTTTTCACTGTGCTCAACCACTACAGCTCTCATCCTCCGCCCTGAGGCAGCTGTGCTGTGTAGTTCAGTGTGTCAAAAAGTTAAAGCTTCCAGCTGCCCTTGGAGAGGATCAGCGAGCTCCAGGGGCTCGGAGAGATTTCGGAGCAGCCGATGAGTGCAGGGAGGACCAAAACCATCCGATGTGTCAGGCGCAGCCTGAGCTGCCTCTGGCCTGCTGCCACCCCTACCAAAACAAAGGTTTGGAGCACAACATCCAAGGGGACGGGAGCTGAAAAGCCAAATTAGAAGTGTGGGTGCCATGATAGCAATGCCTTTGGCTCCACCAAAACCCTGTGTCCAGGTTCCCTCAGTGCTGGGAATGGTGCTCTCAGTCCACCTTTTCGCTCTGGCTGTTCCCTGGGCATGGAGGGGCTCGAGGTGGCTGGAGAGGGAGTGCAAGAAGCTGCACCCATCCCCACAGTGGGCTGCAGTGGGAAGAGGTGCGGCCGCAAGAAAAATTAACTTCCCTTGTGCTTCATCTTGGCTGGGGATTTGAGTCCTTGGTGGCTTATTTTAACAGCCGGTTGTTAGTCACTTGTTAGTCAAATACCCTTTTGCTATTTGGTCCTTTTGAAACTGCTGTATGTGAAATTGTTAAATTATTTTTTTTCCTACCCCTTAGATCGTGTGGGATGCCGGTTGCCAGAAGCTAATGTTCATGGTGATGTGCCTGTGCCTGGTACCCTGGGCAGCCTGAGGAGCTGCTATTACTGACACCGCGATTGCTAGTAAGTGTAAGCCACAACTGAGGTGGGGAGGGGGGAGAAGAGATGCAATTCTCATTTTGTTTTCAAAAAGGAAGAAATCACAGTCCAACCCGCTCTGTCTAGCACCTTTCAGCTTCCTTTGCCGTGGCTGCAGCCGTCAAACAACCACCGTTAGTTGTGTTGGCTGGCACGGTGACGTCGCCGAGTGCTGGCGGCCCCTCTTGTTCCTCTGCCAGCTGGATTAATGGCTAACTGGGCAGATGTCTGGAGCGAAAACATGCTTCAACCCTGCTGGCGATGCTCTGGCTGCCAGCTGCTCTTGGCAGTGAGGACAAGCTGAGCCGACCACATGGAAAGGGGGAAAGGGGTCTCTGTAGCCCTGGGGCACAGGGACATGAGACCCTGTACTGGGAATTGGGAATTAGGCTTGTGTTGGATGCGTGCTGGTGAGAGAGGTACAAGCAGACTGACTGCGTGCTCTGATCCTCCCCCAGTGCCCAGCACTTGCTCTGTCACATCCCACCCTACCTGGTTTGACCCTGTCTGACCAGACTGAGCATCTTTCTTGGAGCTCACAGGAGCTAGTGACCTCTCGGCGCTACCCCCAGATCCCCTGGAGGTGGTGACGCGCAGGGGACCTGTCCCGGGCACAACGCTTAGCACATAAACAGCCAGTTACTGTGTTGCAGAGAAGCGTGGCTCCAGCTAGGGGCAAGGAGAGGCCCTGCCGTGAGTCCTGCAGGCAGCAGGGTTTCCTTTGGGATGTCCTGACCCCGGTGGTGTTAGGAGAAAGGCAGTAGCAGCAGTTAAGAGATGCTCTGCAAGCCCAAGGTGATGCCACCTGTGAGGGGAGATGGATGGTGGCAGGGTGGCAAGGGGTGCTTGGGCACCCCAGCCCTCCCTCTGTTTGGGTCCACCAGACCCTGGAACACCCCTGGGTGCCAGTGCCGATGTCCTGCTCCTTGAAGCCTTGTCCTTGCCCTTGGTTTGCCACAGCCCCACTCACCTGCATCGGCCTTCTCCGGAGACGAGCTGGCTCCCAGTGCGGGGAGCACCTTCCCTGGTGGACACGGGTTGGCTTGTCCTTGTCACCCAGCTCTACCCCAAGTGACAGCCAGAGTGATCCATGGGACAACAGCCAGGAAAATGCTAGTCTCAGTCTTGGGCGCTTCCATGGCCTCACAGCCGGATAAAATCCAGGGTGCTGGTGTGGAAAGCCTGGCTGGGGACGCAGGGAGCAGACCCTGCTGCAGGGCACTGCGGTCCCTGCTCTTCCTCCCCAGCTACCTTTGCTCCGTCCTCTTCCCCCCGCAGGTCAGAGGATGGGTGTTGAAATAGATCCACCTAAATTTAGACAGGCTAAAACCCAGCCAAGAACAGCAAGCGTAGCGGGCAGAGGGAGACAGTGTGTGACAGCCGGGGTGGGTGGGGGTGGGCAGAGGAGCCTGAAGAGGTGGTGGGAGCCCCCAGACCTGCCTGGGTGATGGTACTTTGTGGTGTGGGGTCATGTCAGTCATGGGGTGCAGCACAGGCTGGGGGAGCTGGCTTCCTTGGAGCTAACTCTTGGTACTGGGTGTTAGTCCTTCCTTGGGTGGCACTGCAGTCTCCCCACCTGCACCCCTGTGGAGTAAGTCCCTCTGGAAAGGCACTGTGCTTTTCCCTGTGGGATGTATCCCTCCAGGGAGCACCCTCTCAGCCGTGTCTTGTGTAGGTTCCCTTCCTGGGGCAGAGCCGAGTCCTGAACACAAACATGGCACGGGCCAAAGGTGGCCGGTGTCCCCAGGGGTCGATGAACGCTGGGTTGAGCCAGCTGGGTTCCCAAAAGTCCACCTGCAAGGACTTGGGAGCAGAGAGCAGCTGCACAACCCCCTTGTCGTGGTTTAACCCCATCCAGCAGCTAAGTGGAAGAGGAGAAATGGTGGGGAAATGCCCGTGCTGGGCTTTTCCAGGGGTGGCCTGTCCATTTAGGATCCGTGGCCATTACGGCTGGAGGGCAGGGATTGAAAGTAGGTCCCTCAGTGCCCCAGCACCCACAGGCCCCTTTGGGAACCCATTCAGAAACGCATCCTGCCTCCTAAACCAAATTCCTAGTGTTTTCCAGGTCTTGCTCCTCACGGCAGGGAGCAAAGCCTCACAGACCTGCAGCGCCCTCAATGCATTTGTGCCGGGAGCCTCGTGCCAACCTGAGCCTGGGAGAGCAGACAGAGCTTAACCGACCCCCCCACAGGTACCACCGCGCCCCTCTGGGGGGAAGATCTTTGTCCCCTACTCCTCACACAGGGAATTGGGGAGAAAAGGAGGGATCGTGGCTGCTTATTGCAGAACAAGCTTAAATCTACAGCCAGGCTCCTGTTTTAAGTGTAACGGTACATCTTCCTTGGGGGCAATGGGTAGAGGAAAGGAAAACAAAGAATAAATACCAGCTTGGGTTCAAATCCCAGCTGGGATTTACATCGACAGCCACCAGAGGAGGAAGGTTTTAGATGCCCATTTCTTTTTTCTTTTTTTTTTTTCTTGCTCCCGGGGTGCATGGAGGCTTTAACAGCTCTTTTGCCTGCCCAATATTTATGCTCTGGGTCTCCGTTACCTGGTAACAAGGGATAACCAGGGAGTGGAAAAAATCTTGTTTAAAAAATAAGACCATATCCTAGTGTAGCCTCCCATGTCCTGGCCATGCCTCGGGTGCCTGGTATCCTTCCCATCGGCTGCCGTAGGCTTCCCCGCAGCGAGCCCCTGGCGCGAGGAGGCTCAGACACCCACCGAGGGAATCGGTTACACACGGGGCGGGAGCAGGGGCAGGCAGGTGGGAATTCTTCTGGAACAGCAGACGGTACCATCTGGGCTCGGCGAGAGCGGAGGCCTCCTGGCATCCCACCCACCCGCTTCGTTTGGACAAACAAGGGGAAACTTTGAACGGAGAAACCCAACCAGGATATCCAGGTTGCTGCAGCCCAGAGGCCGCGTTGTAGGGCCCTCCTCACAGCCCTGGGACTCAGCGTTGTGGGTGCACCTCCCTGGCAACATGCTGGATCCTGGCCATGCCGTGAAATGGAGCCATTGATACAGCTTTAACACTGGCAGTGCGCAGCAGCTCTCCGAGCTGGGGGCTGCAGGCATATGTTGGGCTGAGGAGGCTGGGAATTTCTCCCGAGCTGGCAGAGTCACGGTAACAAGACAAAAGCATCTGTGATCAAACTGCTTCCGAAAGCCAACTCCCCCCCTCCTTCCCACCAGCAAAATCAGCTGGAGGTTTAGGAGGCACAAAGCACCAGATCCCACCAGCTGGGGCACCAAATCCTGGCACCGAGGGGGCTGTGGAGCAGCTGGCCTCACCCAGAACCTCCGGCCCAAAAAGATGAGGTTTTCCCAAGCCCTGCCATGCCCCGGCAGCAGGGAGAGACCCGAATTGTGGCAGCTGTGTAGTCTTTGGTGCAAAGCAGGTAACGTGCAGCTCTGCCTGTGAGTGTTGCCCCTGTGGATTGTCATCTGGAGCAATGTCATCCTTCCAAAGGCTGAGGCGGTGCGGTCCTGGCTTGGCTCTAGCACCATCACTAATGCAATGAGTCTGGCGGGGGTTTTGGTTTAACCCTGGTGCTTTAGAGATTTAATTTGCTCAGGGAGACCAGCCCCAGCTTGGCGCTGAGCTGGCACCAGCTGTGTCCGCAAACCCACTGCTACCAGGAGCCCTGGTCTGAGCGCAGGTGCGTTTGCACCCAAAGTGGCTTGTGTGGATGGGGAGACTCGGCAAAACTGATCTAAAGAGGCATCAGGTCTCCAAGGAGCTCGTCTGCTTTCATCAGAGCTGGGGACACAAGCAAACCCTTCTGCCACCCACCAGCATTGCTCTGAGCTCAGCTCAGTTAAGCCTTCATCAGGGAGAGCTCTGCACACCTTTCCCGAGCATCCCTGGGCGAGTGGGATCAGCCAGCCTCTTGAGGTTGGAGCCACGCTGTGAATGTTGTCCCACACTCCCTGGACCACCGCATGGCAGCCAGCATCCCCCAGGAGCTGCAGGGAGAGCTGAGCCGCAGGGCTGGGATCCAAGTTGGAAGAGGGGCCTGGGGAAGGCAGGATTTGCTGGAGAACTGAAAGAGAGGATCTCTCTTCTCCCCAGGTACAGACACAGCAGCGGACGGGCCATTTGCACAGCGCCTGCTCAAATCCAAAGCATCCACCCTTCTTGCCACGCCATGGTTGGCATAAATCCCCCATCCATCCCACCCCAGACCTCTGCCAAGGATCCCAGTGCTCCACTTACCCCAGCAATTGCCGCTTGGATGGGCCACCAATTGCCCCGAGACCCTCCGGACGTGAATCCTGGCCCCTGGCACGGGTTTGGCTCCGGGCAGGAGTGATGAGGGAATCACGGCTGTTAACGCCGCGGGCTCAGTGTGGAGGGAGCAGAAAACAGCTGAACTTTACGACAGCCTGATCCGTCACTGTGAGCTGGAGGAGAGGGGGCTAAGTCGATGCTTTAAAAATAGCCAGCAGTATTTTTGATCCCGAAAGCTGGATTCCAATGGGGAGGGGAAGGGAAAAGGGAAGGAGAGCCGAAGGCTTCCCAACTGCGTGCTTCAAAATCTGTGGGCAGAGGAAACTGTGTGCAAGATGGACATGAGGTCCCGGTTGGACCACTCAGAGCTGCTGATCTGGGGGGTTTCTCCAGGCTCTGGGAAAGACAAGCAGGCTGGGAATATGAAGCATTGCTGGAGATTTAAGGCAGGCTGCTCTTTCAGCGGCACCTGCCGCCTCAAGCACGGGAGCACCCGGCTGGGCACCTTCCCCTGCCACAGCAGGGCTGGGAGCAAAGGGCCCGTGCCTGCAGGCAGCTGTTCTCCTGGCTCTGCAAGGAGGGAGAGGGAAAACCCAATGAAGATGCAAGTCTGGAGTTAAGTTAAACTCTTCCTCCACGTTTCTCCAGCCCGGAGCTTTCCCTGTCCCTTGCTTGGGGAGCTCAGGAGGTCCCGGAGAAGGACAGATGCTGGGAGGACCGGAATTCTCAGCGCTCTGTCTGGGGAGTGATCTTGAGAAGGTCAGGGAAGAACCAGGGAGCTGCATCCTTCAGCCGCCTTGCTGGAAGGTGCGACCCAGGTCCCTTGGCCATCTCCAGCCACAGGATGGCACATCCACGAGGGGCTGGCATCCCTTGGCTGCCTCTGGAGGAAGACCACCCATCCTGCTCCCCTGCCCTTGCTTGGACACTGCTCAGAGACACTCCCAAGATGCTGATGTGTGGATAAATCACCAGCCCCAAGCACCTGCTCCGGGGCTGGGCAGCTGCAGGGCAGGGAAGCGCCGGCCGCAGTGGGGCTAAAAAAAGATGGGAGCAGATGGGGCTGGATGCAGCCACTGCTTTGGAAGGGGACCAGGATGTGTCCCCAGCCCCATTCGGTCTCCCCTGAATGCCGGACCCTGGGCGTGATGGTGGCAGTGCCCCGTGCATACAGCTGGGATGCTGAGGGCCACCAGCCAGCTCGGGCAGCCTCCTCTGTGCCTCAGTTTCCCGGTCATTTAAGATGCAGAGTCCTGGTGTCCACATAGCGTGGTGGGAGAGGAAGGTCTGGGCCCTGCATGGTTCGGGCGTCACTGGGTGCGTGCGGACCTTCGGGACACGGGTGCGAGTGCACCCTCAGCTCCACCGGGTGCAGGATGCGGCCAGGGGCCTGGAGCTGGCCGGGGGACTTTGGGGACACGGTACCACGAGGTGGCAGCAGCACTTCGCGAGTGGCAGTGGGGCTGCCAGCCGGCCCGCCAGCGGCCACCCCTGCCTGCCCCTGTCCCCTTCCCCTGTCCCCTTCCCCTGCCTGCTCCGCAGCCCACCTGCCAGAAAGGAGGGGAGGAAAGGCAGCGCGGGGGCTGCAGGAGGGAGGGGTCCCACCTCGGCATCGCAGCAGCCTGGGAACCGGTGGGTTTGATGTCCAAAAGGGCACTGGAGGACCCTCGGTTTCCTCTCTGCCTCAGTTTCCCCACTCCTGCTTTCACATCGCACGTGGGGTCCCCAAGACCGAGCTTGCTCCATCACACTGCAGCTCATCTAACGGGAAGACCAAGAGCAAGGGACTTGGAAAAACCAGCCCCAGGCATCCCTGGGAGAGTGTCCCACACTCCCCAAACCCTGGGGCACCCACGCTGCTCCAGCATCTCCCAAATTCTGTCCCCAGCTCTGAGCTGGTGCCCAGTTTGGCCTCCCCTTAGAGCCGTGCGGCGGTGGCTGATGGAGAGGCTTTGGCTGGGCACAAATGGATTAGCAAGGAGCTGGGGAATCGCTTCTGTGTTTGCTGCCGTATGGAATGACACCCTTTCCCAGGAGCCCCCCAGCCCGTCTCCAGACCTCCCAAATGCTCTGGCGAGGGATTTTAAATCACCTTCCTTTAGCAGAGGTCTGGGGGAGAAGAGATGGCTGGAGCAAGGGGGACCTTCAGGGAATGTTTTTTCCTTGCTCCCGAGCAAAAGAAGGAAATGAACTCCCAGCTGAGCTCCTGCCAGTGCCAGCTCAGCCCAAGAATACCTGGAAATGGTTGGGTTTGAAAGGGGAAAACAAAATGGTCTGCAATTTATGGGCTTGTTTAGGCAGGGAAATAGAGAAATATCCCCCCCAGCACGTGGGGGATCGGCAACCACAGTAAATCAGCCAGAGACTTGTCAAATTTGGTGTAATTGGGTAGCAGTGACATGGGATTCAGGGAGGCTTCCTCTCCAAGAAGGGGTTGGGGGGTTTGGCTGGGAAAGGAGGAAGAAATTGGGGAGTTCACAGTGACCCCACTGACCTGTTGAACTTCACTTTGCAAACCAGGTTCCTGCCAAGGCGACCGAAACCCTCAGCCAGGCTCCGGGCAGGAGCGATCCGGCAGGGCTGCCTCGCCAGGGGATGCTCCCGCAGCCATCGCCACCTCTTCTCCCCTCCCAGGTAACGTGGGGACCACAGCAAAGCCCACGGGGGGAGAAAACATGTCCCCACATGCATGTGTGGTTTGTGTGGTCCTTATGTGGCGTGACCTTTCCTCACCGTGCTGCTGCCTCCATGATCACACAGAAATAACTGTAGGAAAGCATCCGTGTTTCAGAAACGCCCAGCGTGAGCCATGTGTGAAACGCCTGGCTCGCTGGCGTGTGTAAGCGTGGGCATGGCGTGTGTAAGCGTGGGCATGGCGTGTTTGGTGGGCTTGCGTGGAGACAGGCGTGCACAGAGAGGTGCCACGTTGCGGTGCCTGCTGTGTGCGGCAGCAGAGGAGCAGGAGGGCACGCGTGGGCTTGCAGACGCTGGCGGTGCGGGCCTTGCTCCTGCCAGACCCTTGGCATGTGGGTTTAACCTCACGGCTGGCGCTGCTGTCCATCACCCACCCTGTGGCACCCATCACCCAGCCATTCCGGAGGGGGAGTTATCCCAACCAAAGTCCTCGACGTTTCTGTTCTGCATTAGCAGATTAAACCCCCACATCTAAACGGAAAATCTCTCAGGGTTCAACCTACTTCACCCTGCAGGGCTTTGCAATTTGCCCCAAAATCGGGCAGAGTGTCTCGAGTGGCTTCCTTGGGGCTCACCAGCAGCAAGCAGGGCTCCGAATCCAGCCCGCAGCACTGAAAGGCATGAATCCCCAGAGATTAGAGGGTTGGGTTTTGGTTTGGGGTTGGTTTAGTGGGGTTTTTTTGCCTTTCCACAATGCCATTCAGGGCCTGGAAAGGCTGTCCCTGTCCCCTCGACCCAGTGCAGCTCTCCGGCACGGCTATGCAAATCCGTCAGTGCTTTTAGAGGCAGCGCTAGGACTCGGATGAGCAGGAGCTCCCGGGGGTAAGGCAGTGCTGGGGACTTGCAGGGCTGTTTTAAGTGAGGCAAAATGAGGGAGGGATGGTTAATTGATTCCTGTGATTAAGCAAGAGTTTGTCGGTGCGAAGGTCTTGGTTTTACTCTCCTCGGTTTTTGCAGTCTGGAGTTATTTATTTTTAAACAGTGATTGAGGAGGGGAAAGTTTCTGTCTGAATATTTCCAGTGAGAAAGTTGTAATCTTCAGCTGATGCTTAGCCTGGGGAGGGAAACAAGCGTGTCCAGCCATGTGGAAATGAAAAGCTTCAGATGCTGTTGCGTTAGCTGGCAGGCGAAACCGTGCCGCTCCAGAGGGAGAGGCAGAGCACGGCTGCTTTGCTTTGCTGGGGGAAATCCTAACAGGATCCCACCAGGAGCCATCCCACCTCAAGCAACAAATTTGGTGCTGGTGGCAAATTGCGGTGCCGGCTGGCAGTGGGAAGTGGCCGTAGCATCTTTGTGCTTGCCATGACTTCCCAGCTGCCTGGCAAACTTTTCATCCATTCCCCCAGTGGAAATTCTCACCCTCAGTTTTCTGTGTTCTTTTATTTTTCCATTTGAAAATGAAGAGGAGGGAAATTGTGGTGATTTATTGTTTTGGTGAAAGCATCCTTGCTGGTTTTCCGGGCACAGGGGTGGGGGGGAGCATTCCCAAGTGAGGATGTGTTTCCTTTGTACTTCCATAAGGCAGGACAGCAAGGGGTTAATATGGAAATATCGGATAGAGGTGGTGGGTCCCTCAGGATCCACTCTGATGGACCTTGGGCTGGTTGGTTTATTTTTAATTTAATAGACTTGTCAATCAGCGCCCACTTGCTGGCCTGCCAACCCACCGCGGCTCACTTTGGCCAAGGCTGGAGTATCAGCTGGCAGGCAGCAAAATCCACCTCAGTCCAGAAATAATAACAAATTATTAATAATAATAATAGAGATGTAATAATAAGTGCAAGTGGGGAAGAGGTGGGGAGAGCATGACAACCCCTTGATTTGTATCTGTTGGTTGTCTTCTCATGCCTAGTGTTTTGTGTGGCTTTTCCCAACCAGAGGAAAAAAAGGAATAGTGGTTTAAGGGATGTTTGAGTCAGCTCTTGAGAGGCTGGAGGAGGCTGTGTTGATCCCCCCACAAAGGAAAACAAGTGAGAGAGAGAAAAAAAAAAAGCCATGTGGCTCTTTGTGAAAGGAATTAAAATGGGTCCCAAAGGCTGTGAGCACTGGGATAGAAACAGGCGCTGGTGGGAACGGGAGCCCTAGGAAAGAGGACTCAAAAAGAGAGCTGCGGACACAAAAGCGTCAGGCTGGGGAAGGGAGATGCACTGGGGTGCTGCAGCCAGAGCTGGGTGCAGGCAGGGACTGGGTGGCAGCAGCCTGAGTCACCCCCACCGCCGCTGGTGCTCCGCGAGATGCCCTGACGTGCTCCCCGGGATGTCAGGGCACGGGGCTGGGATGCAGCTCCCAGCCAGAGGATGCTGGGCGGTGCGGGATGCTGTAGGACAAACCCTATCCAAACCTCCTCCGTGCCTGGTGCCGGCTGGCCCTTCCTGCGCGTCTTTTCACCTGGGTCTTTGCTAGTTTGGAGGAGGAATTAAAAATATTCAAGAAAAACCTGGCAAAGCTGTTACGATGGGAAAAAGGCCTGGGAGCTGTCTTTAGGGTGCTTTAGTTTTTGCCTCTGAGACACTCTAGGCAAATCCCAAAGGTGACCCTGCGGCGGTGCAGGGAAGCGGGACCCCCTTGAGTCCCAGGGGGTTCATCCGCTGGGATGCGGCTCAGCGCACCCTGGGGGGTCCCCAGATACCTGGCGGCACCGAACCTGGGGCAAACCCGCCGCTGTCGAAGGTGCCACCCCAGTTTTACACTGCTCAGCTAAGGTCTTTGCCTAGCGTTATCCCTCTGCCTTTTGCAAGTGAGAATAAAATGGTAAAAAAGCAAAAAGGGGGGGGACAACCCTGCGCCCACGAGTGCTTCGCCGCCGTGCCCGACGTTTGCTGCAGCAGGTTGGGAAACCGGTGTGGAAAGCATCTTCCTGTTGCATCGCTGCTTTATTTTCCCATTCCCCTGTTGCCAGTCTTGAGGTTAGACCCTGCTGGCTTTTCATTTTTACTGTGGGGGGGAATAAATTAATCAAATAAATTAAATTTTATAGAGCTCTATAGTGTCCTTAGCCGTGCTGAAGGCTTTCCGACTGCGTTTCAACCAGATTTGCTGTGCAACGACTGCTCTGAGCCAAGTTATCTCGTGAAAGAAACACTCCCAAATAGGTTGCGTTGGATTTGAATTAATCATCTCCTTGGTTTTGTCTTTGTGAGAGATTTTTAATGCAATCAGGTCTTCCAGAAAATGGACGATAAGAAAGCGTGGTAAATATATTGTCTGATGACCACAAAACAAATGCTGTCAGGGAAATGGATTGAAGGCTTGAAAAATGGGATTTCAGAAGGAAATATCGAACTGGCATCAAAACCAGCGCTGTTTTCACCGAGCGAGGGAAGCAAGTCTTGCTTAGGACTGCCCGGGGGCAGAGACGTGCCCCAACCCCCTGAAAAGTTTGGGTTTGGGCTGACTTTGCTGGCTGGAGTTTTTGCCACTGAAAATACTTGGGAAAACCCCTTCAAAACTGATAAAAAGAATTGAGTCCCAACGCACCGTGAAGAGACACAAAAGGGTGGGGTTTTTGGGGTGGACATGAATGTATCTTCATTCCCCCCCAAAATGTATTGCAAAATATGTTCAGTGTCCTCTGACACTACCACATGCATTTTTAATTCTTCTGATTTTGGTCTTTTGGCTGTTTTTCCCAGGAAAGGACACATCTCCCCTGGGGAATCTTGTTCCTTTGCTTTCCTCTGTCTCCCCCTCGGCAGGTCCTTGCTCCCTCAGCTTCAAATATTTTATTTTATTTTATTTTATTTTATTTGCAAAAAGCCCTTTTTTTGTGTCGCCTTCTCGGGGACCTGAATTAAAATCGGTGTTTGGCAAATGGGGCAGTGGGATTGAATGTTCAATGGCTACAGCACTGCTCGTAGGGGTGAGGCAAAACCTGTGGGCATAGAAGACCCTTATTCCACAGATATCATAGCAAAAAATACTGACTTCAGATGTTCTTTATACTGATTATATCTGGAAGCTTTCTGGGTTTTTTTTAACTAAATTTATTTGTAGCAATACTGATCCATTGCTTGTGTAGGGTCTGGGGGAGTTTAAGCAGCAATTGTAAAAGCCTCTAAAATCTTAAGAAATTATTAAAGCCTCAGCTGTTTACTGGAGGGGAAAATAAATACATTTTTAAAGATACCTGAAAATTTGGTAAGCACGTTCCTGTAAGGAAAAACACCTTGTCTGCTTGGTGAGTGTGTTGGATCCACTAAATCTGCCTCCATCCCCTTTCTATCCCCGCTCCCGCGGGTGGAGGAGACCCGGCAGCAGGTTGTGGAGGGTGAATTTGTGCCGGATTTGAGCCAGATAAGAGACCCAAGCACCACGGAGGGGCTTGCCCCAGACCTGTGCCCATTCTGGGCTGGCCGAAGTCTCTTTTTTTTTTTAAGGGTTTTATCCTTGCGCTGCACTGATTTGCACCCTGTGTGGCCATTCACGTCGCCTGTGAAGCCAATTGCCGTGGGTTTTACGCGGCTGCTTGTTCCTCAGGTGGCAATGAGTGCACACAGCGTGGATAGTCCTAAAGCGCAATTTCAATACAAAGCTTTCAGCTTCGTTAAAGACATGCTAAATACCCCTGGGCACACAAGGACCTGCCAGGCACTGGAGAATAGAGCTGGTTTGTTATGGAGGGCATTATCCAACCTCAATTGCCTTTATTTTTTTTAAATCCTACTTAATAGTATTAATCTGCAAGTGTCTTTTCTGTTCTTTTCCGAGAGAGCCGCGCAGGCGTGCCGGGCTGGAGAACTCGTTGCTTTTTTCCTTCAAAGGACAGGCACGATTGCCTCAATATTTGCAGAAAATGCTGTTGACTATTGCAAAGGGAAAAGTTAAAGGCTGGGAGCGGTGCAGGGAGCTGACAGCGAGCGGGGAACACGCAGCCTGCGCAACTTCGGCTGCCGCTAGACATGGTGAGCTATAAAGCCATAAACCCATAAACTTTATGAGCGCTACGGCATCCCTGTGTTTGGGGGGAAAAAACTAACAGAAAAAGTCCAAGTCAACCCTCCCTTTATTTTTTTTTAGAAATAAGTTTGGAAGCTAAAAGCGATGAGGGGTAATTTAATTTCTTTTTTTTAATCATTATTATTTTTATTTAAAAGGCATCCCTGTGCCTACTTAATCAACATTTGCTTTCGGCTTGTGCTGGACCAGCAACACTGAGGAAAAATAAATTCCTTGGGATAAAAGCAGCTCTCCACCGCGGTGTTAGAAGCACAAAGGTGTCAGCAGCATGACATAGATGAGATTTGTTTAACACTCCTCTGAGCCTTTTAAACCACAAATTAATGAACTTGAGACCGACGCAATATTGACGGTAATCTTTCCTTTTTAATTTGCTTACTTGTTCATTCATTTTCCTGCTCAGTGCTTGCTGGGTCTGACAAGGGCTCCCACTCTGTGTCGGCTCAAAGGGGAAAGGTTACAGTCCAGCAAGGTGGGCTTGAAATAATTTCTTACCAACACATCGTTTTGCTGGGGAAAATGTGTCAGCATCGGCAGGCTCTCACGGGGAGAGCAGGGAAGGGAGCTGCTGGTTTTGGGGGCTTTTCCAGGGGGAAAAAAAAAAGGACTCATTTCCATTGCTGGGGAGGATTATTTGATTTAATTCCTTTTTCCCCTTCTTCCTGCTTTTGTGCTTAGAAAAGTAAGGGTAAAGCAGTGGTCCTACAGCTCGGTGGCTATTTAGGGTGATGTGCGACCTCCAGATAAATACCTATATATTCTTTTTGTCTGTTGTTATCTCGAAATAACTGGTAAGAGCCATGACTTAAAGCTGGTGGCATCCTCTAACAGCCCGCTCTAAGCCACCGCTCCTCTTTATAAATTCATAGTCTGTCCCTCCAAGCCCGAAGAAGTGATGTATTCCTCTCCTTATTTTATAGAAATTTTATAGATTTCCTATAATCAACTTCTCTGGCTTTTGCTAAAGGTTACTTTTTGATTTTTAAACAGAAGGAGGAGATGGATTTAGCCCTCCTGGATTTAAATAAAAGGTGTCAGGGCTTTTGGGGCACAAAACAGGAGAATGAAAAGGCATGTTTGCAGCTGCAATTATCTAAATTACCAGAATTATCTGAATTATCCTTACATCTCCCACAGGACAAGATACCTGGCTAGAAAGACTGAGCTGGGACCACCAAAATAGCTTGGAGAGGGAAGAGAAAACCCAGCCGATGGGAGAAACAGGGTAAGGATTCAGCAATGGAGAACAGGGATGTTCTCAATAGCTGTTTTAATGACACTTCGGGGATTGGTACCCAACAGGCATTCAGGGATGGAGTTATTTCTCCTTCTCCTGGATCCTGGCCGTGCATCTGTGCAGAGGAAGGTCTCAGCCTCTCCCAGCTGAAATGTCGGTGCTGGGGATGCATCTGGGAGCCGCCGCGGGACAATATTCCCAAAACACATCTTAAAATCCCTATTTCTCCCCATCCATATTGAGTTTTACCACCCCCAGCCTCCTCCTTCAGATATTACCGCTATTAATTATCCCATGTGTGAAAACTTTTTAGGACCTTCCTCATCCTCATAGCAAGATTTGCAGTTTGCTTTGCACAGGCAGGGCTGGAGCCTTCACTGGCAAAGCAAAATAGGAAATTTCTTGCTTTGTAATCAAATCCCCACTTTTTAATATAAATAAGTAACTGCCCTGGAGAGCTGAGCAAATTTGCAGCATGAGATTTTTATGGAGGAAACGTGTCTTAGAGGGAGTAAAAGTTGTATTTTATGGTGCAGAGAAGGCAGGCTGGGTTTGCAGAAGAGACTGCAGAGATGCCGATCAGACCCGCAATGGGTTTTGGTGGAAAACAGCCACTGCTGTAACTTTTCCTAATGCATCAGCCACGCTCTCACCCTGATGTCGGCAGCAGCGGTACACTCCCATCCTGCGTCTGCCTGGGGCTGAAGCTTCCCCTTTTCTTTTTTTGGGGTACGAGCTGCTGGGAGCAGTGGGATTTCTCCCCAAAGGGGAGAGCAAGTTAAGAGCTGGAAAACAGGCAGGAAGGTTTCTGGCTGGAGAGAGGAATGCTCAAAGAAATCAACCCCTGTATCCATCCTGCTCTAACAGGACCCCAGAAAAATCTGGGGGTTAAAACCCTCCCTCTGAATCATGGGGAGGCTGCAGCTCCAGCCAGGATCCCGGCTCCTGGGGCTGCGCTGGATTTTCTGCATGATTTTTAGAAAATTACAGGGATTTAGCCCACGGATGGAGCAGGGGAAACTGAGGCATGGTGTGAAGCGGCAGCACCCTCAGCACCTAGTACAAAGCCCATCTACCAGAGCAGACCACCTCCAGGTGGGGACACCCAAGGACACGGGGGTACACAAGGTCATGGCCTTGATGCCTTCAGAGCGCCCCAAACCAGCCCCATCACCCCAGGGTGGTCTCCATTGACCCCTGAGCCCCCCAGCCCTGCTCGGCCCCACCAAAGCGGCCCCATGGTGGGGACAAGCCGGTCATGGCACCCCGGGAGGTGGAGGGGAGCCCCCACACAGCCGCCGCGAGGCCACGCCGTGTGAATTAACCAACTTTGTTTTCCACCAAGGCTTTTCCCTTAATAGCCATCCCCCTCCCCCTCGCTTTTGCCGGCGTTTGAGGAGAAGTGAGGCGTGAGAGATCCTTTGGAATAATGAGGTGTAATTAGCCCTGGCAGCTCTTATCTTCCACACCCCCCCTCTTCAATTAGATTGAAATAAAAAAAAAAAAAAAAAAAGGCCAGAAAGGAGGAGGGGGGGAGTGGATAAAAAGGGAAGAAAAAGAAGGTAGGGAGACGAGAAAAAGTTGGATGTGTTGTCCAGTTCTACCCTTCTGGGCCGGGTCCTGGTCCCTGTGGATGGGGGACGCTGGCTCTGTCCTGCTTTGTGTGGCTGCTGCCGGGATGGGGAGGTTTTCTCCATGCCTCAGTTTCCCCTGGCTCTGCCGGAGACGGCCAGCTGCCATTGCTGGCTTGGCAGGGTACCAAACCCAACCCCAGCGGTGGGGCAAGAGGCATCGTTAGGGGTGTTGTGGATGAAACCAGACCCTTAAGCCCGAGCATCCTGCTGGCGCAGGCCAGGCAGCCCTGGGGTGGGATGGGACCCTCTTTTCCCCACAGGACACCAGTTTCTAACCCCAACTTCGATTTTTATCTGCCGCATCAGGTTGCCAGTCCACAAGGGAGGTGGGAAAAGCCACCGTGAAAAGGACCTGGGTGTAGCTGGGCCAGTTTTGGGCCGCTTCATCCCTCCTGCCTCATCTCCACATCCCTCCCATCCCCAACACCTCCTGGCCTCTGCCGCTGCCCGTCCATCCTGCTCCTGCCCCGCTGCCATTCCTGCTCAGCCCTTGATCTTTCGTACCCGTGACCCTGATCTTCAGGCTGACAGGCTGATGGATGGGCAGCGCCCCGGTGATTTACGACATCCTTTAATATTTGGCAAAGCGGCCGAAAGCCCTGGGCAGGCGACGGAGCTGGGTGGGGGGGGAGACGTCCAGGAGGTTTGTCAACCTTTGAGGCGGGGAGGGAGGAAAGTGCCCTGTCTGTCCGCAGTGATTTATACACAATCGTCGTGATTAAATTGGCCTTAGCTAATGATAACTAACTAGTCAGGGGCTGACCTTTCTCTGACAATGGAAGGGGGCCGGGAGCCACGCTGCTGCGGGGTGTCTAATGGGGATGTTTCTTCAGCCAAGACACCACTTTTTTTTTACTTTTTTTTTTTAAAATATCATTCTCTTTTTCCCTTCGAAATGGTTTCCCGGCCAGCTCTGTGTACAGAAGGTGCAGGATGCTGCATCTCCCCCCAGGCCCCGCCGCACATCGCCTCTCCAGGCTCGAACCACTGGAGCACGGCCAGGTACCACAGCAGGACCCGGTGCCAGGACCGGGAGGGCTGGAGCAAGTGGGTCTGATGGTTTTTATCTGGGGACGACTTGAAACATGCTCCCAGGGGGAAATCTCGCCCATAGCCAAGCTGAATGGGGTCCTGGGGAGCTGCACAGATGCCCTCAAGCCAGAAATGTCCTGGTTTTCCAGGGATGTCATGTTCTCTATCCATCCCTCCTTCCCCAGATCCCTCCCTCTCTCACTTCTCCTCCATCTCTTTCACCGTCATTCCAATCTCTGCCCCATGCTGTGGAGGGGAACAGCCCGGGGTCTCCCTGCCAAGTCACGATGTGGGTATTTGAAATGAGAAAAGATGGGGGTTTCTGTCTGAAAACACTTTTTGCCTCCTCTGCTTGCCCTAAATAAACTCCACAACTGTTGACACGAAGCCCCTGACCGCCTCCAGGCTGAGGTTTCACCGCTCAGCCCAGATTTTTCCCGTCAGGGCTCTACACAGGTTTAATTCTTAGGTTCTGTTTCAGACTTGTGTTGGTGTCACCGCATCCAAAGCTTTCCTCAGCTGGGAAGGACGCTGCTGGCTCACCGCGACCCAGAGAGGCACCAGAGAGAAGCGCCGACGGCCAGAATTAAGGGTAAAAGGGAGTAAAATCCCCCAGGGACAGGGATGGACATCTCAGTGCGTGCCGCTTCGGCCGTGCCCCCAGCCGCTTTTGCCCTCCCTGCCCCAACGTCTTGACATGCAGAGAAAAGCCGGGCTGAAGGGACGATTTCACGGAGATTAACCTCGCGCGCTGCGCTGGGGCTGCTGCTGCCCTCGACACCGGGTCCCCCGTGTATCAAAGGCGGATTACAGATATATTAGCCCCACCACCGGTTTTATTAGCAGTGGTTTATCATGTGGAGGCGGGATGGCCAAGGGCAGGGGACGAGGGAGCCTGGTCACCCTCTGAGAACCCGCAGCGTCACCAGAGAAGTTTTAATTGAATATTTGGGAGGGGACCCAGGCTGGGGTCTGCGCTTGCTGCTTGGCCCCGGTACAGCCCACGTCCCCAAGATTTGTGGTGCTGATGGGCAATGCCAGCAGTGCCCACGGTGAGGGAGAGGGGAAGCCTTCGGCCTCACCGCAGGGAAGGCTGCCCCTCTGTGCCACCCCAAGCTGGGTTAGAGAGATTTGATTCAAAACAAACTCTCTTTTGGGAGGCGCTCGGATGGCTCCTGCAGGGGGTGAAGATGCTGGTTGTGTCCTGACCGGGCGCGTCCCTCCCCATCCTGCACAAAATCTCCCCAAGGCTGGAGGAATTGGCCTCCTCAGCCCCAAATCCCAAGCATCCTGGTGCGGCACTGGGGTACCCAGCCTCAGGCAGATGCTGGGATGCCTGGCATCGATGCGTCGAGGCACGTCGGTGCTGGCAGGGTGGGGGGGGTTGAGCCTGAAAGAGGTTAAAATGGGGCGAAGTGGGGGGGGGGGGAAGAGAAACCTCCCGAACGAACAAACGGGGCGTTTTAATGACGTTCCATTAAAGCTCCCTTTGGGGCTGGCGCGGCCGCCATGTGCTCCACATTCTCATGGTAATTATGAGACATCTGTATAGAGGCTCTTTTCTCATCAAAGATGGCTCTCTTCAAAGACACTCCTGGGAAACCCTTCACCTCTGACCTGGGGGGTCACTGCCTGAACACTGGCTCTATAGTGCGCGTTACTGTAAAGCCCAGTATCCTTTTTCCTCCCCGAACCTGCCCAGGTCCTGGCTTTTCAGGCAAGATTCGTTGAGCTGAGAGGGTTGTGAGGGGGCCACCAATTTGAGACTGGTGCCGGTCGTGGGTGCCGTTGTTGCCGCCGCCTGTGCTGACCCCGGCTGTGGGCGCGGGAGGGAGATCAAAGCGGGAGGAAAAGGGATTTAATGAGAGGGGATGGGGCTGAGGGTTTCCCGTCGCTATGCTGGGGAAGGGGGACCCCTCCGCCACCCACGTCCCGTGTCACCCATTGCTGGGGCAAAACCCACCTTGCTCGCTGTCCGGTGCGTCCCACCCTGCTAGCACCAGGTCCCAGGGAGTGATTTTTGGTGATTGCCACTAAAACCCACTACCCTCGGTGCTGTGGAGGGGACTGGGGGTGCCTGAGTCCCCACCTCAGCCATGAAACTTGGGCACTTCATGGTGGTGAGGACACTTGATGTCCCCACGTCCCCTGGGGACAGAAACCGCCTTCTCCCATGGGGATGATTCAGGCACAGCCAATGTCACCGTCCCATCCACGGCACCGATGTCCCCCGCAGTGTCCCACCTCCCCAGCTGGGGGACAGTGGCCTCAGGCTGGAGGGGACAGATGCCTGGCGGGTCCCTCGGTGCCGGCGTGGGTGGCTCTGGCACGCCGGCACGGCACCGGCGAATGCTCCCCATGGCCCTTTCCAATAAGCGGCAAATGATTCTTCGTCCTGTCACTCCCCGGCAGCAATAAACCTTAATCACAATGAAGTCATTTGATTTCCACGTCCTGTAATCGCGCGGTGATTTGGCATTAATTAACGAGCGCTTACGGGAAGGGCCGGCTGCCGGCGTTAGCGCTGTGCTTTTCCAGAAGATGGATTACCACCGGCGTCGTACCAGTGCCGGGGGACATGCCGTCCTGCGCCGGGAGCGGGGTCCTGAGGGGCCACCGAGCCTAACGAAGTGCCTGGCTGATGAGGGGGGGGACATGGGTGCTGTGGGACCTCTTGTTTTCACTCCCACCCCACTTTCCGCCCCCCTCCCGCCGTACTGGTCTTCTTGGCAGTGCTGGTGGGGAAACTGAGGCGGGGGGGCCGGGGCGCTTTGGGGCCGGGGGTGCTGGACCGTGGTGTTGACTCAACAGGGAATTAAGCTCGTTAGAAATGGCCCCAGAGCCCGGCGGGGTCTGTGGGGGGAGAGACCCCGCGGCAGGAGGTGCCGGGGGGGTTATTCACCCCAGCTGGGGGGGGCATCTCCGCCTCGCTTGGCAGTGGGGTTGTGTCCAGGTGGATTCTCGACTGTTTAATACCAGGGTTGGGTCATTGCTCTGGCCTGTCCCAGGCCTCGCTGGCACACGGGCTGTTCTCCTGGTGCCGGCATCTCCCTCAGCCGAGACTTCCCCGAGGCCGCTGCCCCCTCGCCGCACTTTGCCATCGAACCAGTAGCATTCTCTTGGCCACTGGATTTGTTTCCCAAAAGTTTTTGTATTTTATGGAGATCGGTCTCCTCCCGCCGGCAATCGCACCCGCCAGATCCCCCGCCGGCGTCGGAGCTCATTGCGGAGCCCCGCGTGGTTGGTTTGGAGCCTTCGCCTTCCCTCGCTGGGCCAGGGTGGTGGGCGGGGGATGGTGGGCTAGGGGCGGTGGGCCGGGGTCCCCACCCGTGGCCCGAGGGGCTGGGGGTGACCTGGCCCTGCTGTGCTGGAGCTGTACAGCCCCGCTTGCCACGGCTGGGGTCTGGGGACAGGTTGGCTCCCAGTGCCCCCCCCCAGTAACGTGGTGAGGATGGGAATGGGGATGGGGATGGGATTGGGATAGGGACAGGAAAAGGGATTGGAGTGGGTCTGGGATGAGGATGAGGACCAAAAAGGGATGGGAATGGGAATGGGTTTGGGATGAGGACAGGAAAATGGATGGGGATGGGATGGGAATGGGGAAGTGCTAAGGATAAAGGTGAGGATTAGGGATGGGAGGGGGAGGAGGAGGATGGGGTGAGGATGAGTTTGGGAAAGGGATGGGGATAGGAATGGGAAGAGGTTTGGGAGTGGGGATGGGATTGGGATGAGGACGGAGACGGGGACAGGGGCAGGGACAGTGACGGGATGGAGTTGAAAATGGGGATGTGGACAGGGGTGAAGGCGGAGGTGGGGTGGGGGTGGAGATGGCGCTGGGATCGGGGTGAGAACAGGGATGAAGGTAGAGATGAGATGGAGGTAAGGGTAAGGATGGGGATCGGAATGGGGAGGCGTCGCGGATGAGGATAGGGCCGGGGCCGGGGGCAGCCCCGTGTTGTGGCCACGGAGCAGCCGATGGAGCCCTGCGGGACCTGCTCTCTGGCAAGGTGGTTCCCGCAGAGCCCGGAGGGGACAGACCCTTCCCCAGGGCTTGGATCTGGCCCCCGACCCCCTGCCGAGTCCGGAGCGGGGCAGGGGACAGGCAGAGGGAGGGGGGCAGGCGGTGCGGGTACCCCAGGCGATGCTCGGACCGCCCGCGCTGCCCGATAAATCCTCCCGCCGTATATAAGCCACCCCAGCGCCGGGTTGCCAGATTTTGTCTGGTGCCTTAATGTCAGGGTCGTAAATCAGCTGCCGGCACCGAGGCGACCTTGACGAGCTCTCCGCAGGGTTTAGCACCAGGGGAGCGGAGCTGGGTGGTGGGGGGACACATACGGGTGCCCCCTCCCCAGCTGTGCCTCGGTTTCCCCCAGTGCCAGGGGGGATACTGCTGTGCTGGCAGAGGTTACGGCACTCTGAACCTGAACTGGGGGGATGCTGCGGCCCCAGGCCCTGCTTGAGCCCCCATCACTGCTGCAGCCCCCAAAGTCCCTGGGGGGCTCCCCCCCCCCGCCATCAGCGTTAGCAGCGACAGCTCTGGGAGCTGCTGTGGCTGTCACCAACCTCAGGTCCCCAAAAAAGCCCTGACTCTGCAGCTTCTGAGCATCATTTGGGATCTCGAGGAGATGGAGACCAGGGGATGCCCGTAGCCCCCCAGAGCAGCTTTGCCCAGGGCCCATGGCTGGCCCCCCCAGGCCAGGAAGGGGTCACGGTCACAGCCAGACCCTCTTGGGGGGTGGTGTCTGCTCTGAGCCGCCGCCAGCTTGCAAGGAGTTGAGTCTGGGCAGCATCTTCCCATAGCATCTACCTACTGCCCTCGATTCACACCCCGCACACACGTGTGCGTGCACACACATGTGCTCGCATACACACGCTTGTACTCACGTGCATACACCCACCCATATGCATGCACATACATGCCCATTCATGAGCACACGTGCATGCACACAGAGCTGTGGCCATGCACGTATGTGCGCACACGCGTGCACATCCAGGCACACACACGTGGTGCAAATCAGGGCCAGCACCCCAGTGGGTGCTGAGCTGCTGTCGTGGGGCCACATCCTGCGCACTCCCTCCCCTTCCCCATCTTTTTGGGCTCTCCTCACCCTTCCGTGGGAGGAGCGAGCGTTGAGGTGGGGGGGAAACGGTCCCCCCCACATCATCCCAGCACATCCCAGTTTGGCCCTTGTGTGCCCAACTGCCGGGCGCTGAGCTCATGGCAGCCAAACAGCTACTTAATCGATCGATCGAGACATTTATCTGCCTCCGCCCGCCCCGTCGCTGCTGGATCGCCTCCAGGTTGCTAAAATTAGAAGCGGCTCTGGCTGTGCTGGGAGGGGGGCATGCAGTGGGGGGTGGGGGGGTGCTGGTGTTTGTGCGAGGGCTGTCAGGGTGGTGGGAACGGGGCTGGAGGGCGCACGTCGATGTCAGGTGCAGGGATGCGGGAGGGATGGGGACAGCAACAGCTGCACCAGGGATGGGGCTGGAGGCACCAGAGGCAGCATTAGATGGACCAGGGATGGGGCTGGAGGCACCAGGGATGGGGCTGGATCACCAGGGATCGGGCTGGAGGCACCAGGGATGGGTTGGAGGCACCAGGGATGGGTTGGATGGACCAAGGATGGGGCTGGAGGCACCAGGGATGTGTTGGAGGCACCAGGGATGGTGTTGGACTCACCAGGGATGGGGCTGGATCACCAAGGATCAGGCTGGAGGCACCAGGGATGGGTTGGATGGACCAAGGATGGGGTTGGAGGCACCAGAGATGGGGTTGGATCACCAGGGATGGTGTTGGACTCACCAGGGATGGGGCTGGAGGCACCAGAAGCAGCATCAGATGCACCAGGGATGGGACAGGATGGATGCACAGGGACAGCCACAGCAGGGCCAGTCCTCGTCGCCCCCCCAGCGCCGTCTTGGCCAGACCCAGCCATAAGCAACCCCCAAACTGGGGGAAAAAGAAGGATAAAACGATAAAACCCGTCCCCACTGCAGGTCATCACCTGTCCTGGGGACAGCTTGTGGACAACCTGCTGTGGGGTGGTGGCACCACGGGGACAACCCGGGAGCTCCTGGGGGGGGGGGGGGGGCGGGGTGTCGGTGCTGCTTTCCCCCCTCATTTATTTGCCCCTCGACACCAAATCAAGGCTTTTTAAGCGCTTCACATTTTAATTTTATCATTTTAATTTTATACCGCCGTGTCACCCCCAAAGGTGACAATCGGGGGCTGAAGGGACACAGAAGTTTCCCTGGGCTGACACAGGGGGGTGGTGGGGGTGGGGGTGTCAGAGCTTTTAGCTACAGCTCGATGGGGAAAAGGGAGTGAAGATGGGAATACGAGGCAGGATTTCTGTATTTTCCCTGGATTCCCTGTTATTATAGAAAAAAAGGAATAAAATAAAACAGCCGGGCTGCACCAGCCCCCCCCTCCCACCCCCCAGCTGCTCCGGCAGCGCTCGGAGATGTAAAAATGCCTTTTTTTAAAAAAAAAAAAAAAAAATTGTTATTATTTTTAATCCTCCCCCCCCTGCCCAGTTTAGCTCCTGGGCTCTGATTGACGGTGATTGACAGCTCTGCCCATCGCTTGCACCGGGAATCGCTGCTGGATTATCGTGTTCTCGATATCACCAGGATCTTTATAAGACTTGCGCAGCCATCTGGGGGGGTTCGACCCCCCGCGGGGTCCCAGTGCTCCCCGCCCCCCCCCCCAGGACAATAACTTTTCCCCGTGGCCTTTTCCATTCCAGCTCGTCCTTGAATTAAGAGCCCGTGTCCCGCTCGGTGTTTATTTAAAATATTCCCGGCGGAGGTTATTTATAGGGGGGTGAAATGGAGCCGGGCCGGGGCCGCTGCGCTGAAAAGGCCATTTCTGACTTTTCTCTAATGGGCTGTTAAAAATCTGCAATAAAACACTCCCCCCCACCCCCCGGCTGGGAGCTGCAGGGGGCCATACTGGGATCAGACTGGGACCAGACTGGGATTAGGCGCGGGGGAATACTGGGATGAAACTGGGACCATACTGGGATCAGACTGGGGGGGAATCCTAGGATGCCACTAGGACCATATGGAGATCAGTCTAGGGACACATACTGGGATGAGGCTGGGACTGTACTGGGGGGGGATACTGGGATGCCACTAGGACCATATGAAGATCAGCCTGAGGACACATACTGGGGTGAGACTGGGACTGTACTGGGATAGACTGGGGGGGGATACTGGGATGCCACTAGGACCATATGAAGATCAGCCTGAGGACACATACTGGAATGAGAGTGAGACCATACTGGGATAACACTGGGGAGCATACTGGGATCAGACTGGGAGGGCACACAGGGATGAGACTGGGGCTGCACACTGGGATAAACCTGGGGGCCATACTGGGATCCAACTGGGGCTGCACTGGGACCTCACTGGGGGCTTGTACTGGTGGGACCATACTGGGAGCGGGAAGGGCCCATACTGGGGGCACACAGGGATGACACTGGGACCATCTCATGGACCACACTGGGGGTGGATGGGACTTAACTGGGATGAGCCTGGGACCACCCTGTGGCCGTACTGGGTGGGGACAGCACCGACAGGGCTTTTCCTTCCAACCCCAATTCCAGCCAAAAAGGATTAAAAAAATAAAAGGTGTGGATTTGGTGCAATTCTATTTTTCAGATTAACAAAATAAAAGGTGTGGATTTGGTGCAATTCTATTTTTTAGATTAACAAAATAAAAGGTGTGGATTTGGTGCAATTCTATTTTTTAACCAGATAAATAAAATAAAAAAGAAATAAAAAAGAAATAAAAAAGAAACCCGGCCGCAGGGAAGGAGCACACAGCTAATGAGAAAAAAAAATAATAATAATATAAATTTTCCTTGCCCACGGGAGGAAGTGAGGTTATAATATAGCTTTTATTTTATTTTCTTTATATAAATAGCCCCCCCCAGTCCCTGTGCCCCACGGGGGGAGGCACCAGCTGCCCCCCCCAAAAAAAATCTGCTTTTCTTCCTTAGAATGGGGAAAACCAAGTCCGCCCCCTGCCCCCGCAGCACCCCTGTCCCCAGGTCCCCATCCTTGGGGTCCCCAACCATGGGGGTCTCCAGCCATGGGGTCCCTTCATTGGGATCCCGTCCTTGGGGTCCCCATCTTTGGGATCCCTCACCCCTGGGGTCTCCAACCTTGGGGTCCTCTCCTTTGGGGGGTCCCATCGTTGGTGTCCCCATCTTTGGGGGTCTCATTGTTGGGGTCCAAGCTCTGGGATCCCCATCCTTCATGTCCCTGTCTTTGGGGTCCCATTGTCGGGATCCCGTCCTTAAGGTCCCAACCTTGGTGTCCCCATTGTTGGGGTCCAGTCCTTGGGGGTGCCCATCTTTGGGATCATCATCCTTTATGTCCCTATTTTTCGGGTCCCATCACGGGGATCCCAACCTTGGTGTCCTGACACCGATGTCCCCACCTTTGGTGTCCCAACTTTGGTGTCCCCCATCTTTGATGTCCCCACCTTTGCGGTCCCAGCCTTGATGTCTCCACCTTTGGGGTCTCAACCTCGATGTCCCCATCTTCAGGGTCCCAACTATGCTGTCCCCATCTTTGGGGTCCCAACCTTGATGTCCCCATCTTTGGAGTCCCAACCTTGATGTCCCCATCTCTGGGGTCCCAACTTTGATGTCCCCACCTTTGGGGTCCCAACCTTGATGTCCCCATCTTTAGGGTCCCAACCTTGATGTCCCCACCTTTGGAGTCCCAACCTTGATGCCCCCATCTTTGGAGTCCCAACCTTGATGCCCCCATCTTTGGAGTCCCAATCTTGATGTCCCCATCTTTGGAGTCCCAACTTTGATGTCCCCACCTTTAGGGTCCCAACCTTGATGTCCCCATCTTTGGAGTCCCAACCTTGATGTCCCCATCTTTAGGGTCCCAACCTTGATGTCCCCACCTTTGGGGTCCCAACCTTGATGTCCCCATCTTTAGGGTCCCAACCTTGATGTCCCCATCTTTGGGGTCCCAACCTTGATGTGTCCATCTTTGCAGTCCCAACCTTGATGTCCCCATTTTTGGGGTCCCATCGCCGGGCCCCCACCCCGGGAGGGGGCGTCACTGCATGGGGCCGTAGGGCCAGTTGAGGGTGGCACCGGCGAGCAGCATGTCGCGGATGAGGGTCTCGATGGGGGTCTTGCCCACCAGGCGGCTGAAGAAGAGCTGCTGGATGCCGGGGGGCGGAGACGCTGCGCAGGGCGGGCAGGCGCAGCAGCAGGCGCCCGAAGCGGCTGGGCTGGCTGGGGTGCTGCCGCCGCACGTGCTCCTCCAGCGCGCACTGCGACTTCTCCTGCAGGCCGGCCACCTGCCCCGGGTCCGACAGCCCCACCGCGTCTGCGGGCGGAGGGGAAACTGAGGCACAGCACCACACGCCCGTCCCATTGCAACCCCCACCCCATGAAGCCCCACCTCATTCAGCCACGCCCCACCCATTCACTCCCTGCACGCCCATTGACACCCACTCCCCATAGGACCTCATCCCATTAACCCCCACCCCTTGGAGCCCCACCCCTTAAACCCACCTCATCTGGCCACGCCCCATTTAGCCACACCCACCCCCAGCCCATTCACTCCCTGTATGTCCATTGACACCCACTCCCCTTAGGACCCCACCCCCTTGAGCCCCACCTCATTTAGCCACACCCACCCACCCCCAGCCCATTCACTCCCTGCACACCCATTTGACACCTGCTCCCCTAGGAGCCCCACCCCCCTTAAGCCCCACCTCATCTGGCCACACCCCATTTAGCCACACCCACCCCCAGCCCATTCACTCTCTGCACACCCATTGACACCTGCTCCATCAGACCCCCACCACGTGGGACCCCACCCCCTGAAGCCCCACCCACACAAGCTCCTCCCCCTCCCGAAGCCCCGCCCCCTCACCGGGGGAGAAGAGGGCCACGGCCTTGAGGCAGGCGTACTCGGCGGCGTCGACGTGCAGCGCCTTCAGCTTCTCCACCTGCTCCTGGAAGAGGCGGATGTGGTCCATGAAGGCCACCACGTGCTCCGCGGCCATGGGGGCGGCGTGCAGCCCAGCGGCGGCCAGCAACGGGGCGGCGTGCAACGGCAACGCCGACTGCGCCGCGTTCAGCACGAACAGCTCGCTCCAGCCCAGCCGCAGCAAGGCCACTTGATCCGAGAGCTGCAAGTCCGGGAAGAAGGGGATGCCCTTGGCCCACTCGATGGCACTGAAGAGGAGCCGCGCGGCCAGTTCGCAGATGCTCTCGATGCCCACCACGCCGCTGGGCTGCAAGCACTGGGTGCCGTAGCGAGCCGGGGGGGTACGGTTCGGCGCGGGAGCAGCAATGAGATGAAGCCGCTTAAGTAGCCGTGGCCACCGTAGGGGTCGCCGGGGACCATGGGGTACTGGCCGGGGCTGCTCGGGGCGTGAGCCATGCGGCCCTCGCTGCACGGCTGCGGAGGGGAGCAGGAGGTCAGCACCCCGAGCGCCCCCCCCCACCCCCCCCAAGCACTGGCACCCCTCTGTGTGTGTGTGTCCCCTCCCCAATTCCCCACGGATCAAACACACCGGGCTGGGGTGCCCCCAGGGGTGCAGGGTGGGCGCTAGAGGGTCCCCAGGGGATGGGGGGCAAAAGGCCTGGGGGTACCCCCACCCGCGTTAGAGGGGGGTGCACAACCTGGATGGGGACAACCCCCCCCCCCCCCAGTGGCCCCCAGCACGAGGCACTGGGGCTCGCCTGCCCACCAGCTCCCACTGGCACGCTGGATTTGGGGACCCCCTGCTGGCGTTTGGGGTCACCCCCTTCTGGCGCAGGGATGGTGCTGAGGAGGGTCCCTAGGGTGATGCTGGGGGGTGGGGCAATAGCTCCCACCCCTGGAGTTTTTTTGCACTTTGGGCTTAAAAAAAACCAAATTGGGTTTGGTTTGGTTTGTTTTGTTTTCCTGGTGATGCCATGCGGCTGGTGGGGGGTCCAGCCTCCTCCTCCTCCTCCTCCTCGCCAGTGCCCCCCGCTCGCCCCCCCTGGCATCGCCACCCCCTGTGGCGGGGGCAGGCTCTGAGCCAGGCTTAGCCTAATGCGGCGTGACAGTCCCAAGTGTCAGCCAGCGGTCGGGATCGGGGGCCGTGGGAACAGGGGGTCCCCCAGGATGGGGGTGCCGGGGGCCTCCCCCTGCTCTCGCCCAGCCCTCGGGGTGCAGCCTATGGCCCCCGCGCCCCCCAAATGCTCCCTCAGCTCAGCATTGCCCCACCAGCCTCTGATGGATGTGGCCCCCTCCTCGCTGCCCATGCACCCCCCTTTGCACCAAGAACCCCCAAATCCCCTTTGCAGTACCCTGAACCTCCTTTGCATCACCTCAAGCCCCTTTGCATCCCCAGTCCCCTCTCTGCATCCCCCTGACCCTGCTTTTGCATCCCCCCAAACCCCCTTTGTATCCCCCTGCTCCCCCTTTGCATCCCCCTAAACCCCTTTGCATCCCCCCCCAAACCCCCTTTTTGCATCCGCTTGCCCCCCCCCTTTGCATCCCATGCCTCCCCCTTTTGCATCCCTCCTGAACCCCCTTTGCATCCCCCCTGCCCCCCCCTTGTATCTCCTGAACTCCTTTGGCATCACCCCAAACCCCCAACTCTATTTCCCCCCCCTTTTTTTTGGCAAAACAACTGCCTCGAGCCATTGGGCGTGTCCTGGCCAGAAATTAGCGCTTTTAGCCCCAAAACCCAGGCAAGTAGCTGCAGAGGGAGGGCTTCATCCCCTCCCCCCACCCCCCCCCCCCGCCCGCTGGTGGGGCTGAATCCAGCAGCTGGACAAGCTGATACCCCCAAACCTCGGCGTGGGGTCAGGTCTCACATTCCCTGTGTTTCATCCCGGAGGATTTTCCCAAAGCGAAGGTTTAACGCAGCCCCCCCAGCCTCGGGGGCCGGATCGGGCCCAAAGCAGCTCAGCCGAAGGCTTCGGTGCTGGTTTTGGTGCTGGTTCCCAGCTGGGAACTCTGGGATAAGGGGCATCACAGGGAGCACGAGCCAGCAGGTTTGGGGGACCCCAACCCAAGCCAGAGCGTCCCTGCCCCAGCACGGCCAGTGATGCCCTGACCGCCCGGGGAAACTGAGGCATGGAGCAGCCGGACCCAGAAAATTAAATCCCCGGGAAGGTTTAACCATTTCCACGGGCATCCGCAGTGTTTCCCCGTGCCTGGAGGTGCTGCATCCCACAGTGGTTTCACAGACACCCCAGGAGAGCTGGGAGCCCCCCAAAAATCAGAGCCAAGAGGGGGTGCAGAGGGGGGAGGGAATTGGGGACCCTGCCTGGGGGATAACGCCGTGCCGGGGGATCCACCGTGGCCATGCCCATCATGCCAGATCCTGGCGTTACCCAAGCAGCAGCAGCTTGTGGCAATTCTCAATTCAAACAAAGCTAAAAAAGAAAAAAAATCCCAAACGCCAAACCCCCCCAAAGCCCAACCATGACCCCAGGTGACCCCCGCCAGCCACACTTTCTCCAGGGCAGGGAATTTGCCTGAATTTATTTTTTTTTTCCCCAGGGATTTAATCCCCAGCTCCGGCTGCACGAGCCGGCAGAGCTTTGCTACAAGGGGGTCTGGCTGTGCCCAGCACCCCTGCAAAAATCCGTACCCCCCCTCCCCCATCCCACCAGCCTTTTTGGGGGAAGAAAAGGGGAAATTGAGGGTCTGGCTGGAGCTAATTTTGCCCCCAACCCTGGTCACACCTAATTAATAAATTCACATTTATCTGTGCAAGCCCGGCTGCAATGCCGCGACCGTGCTGGGATGCTGGGGGATCCCTTCGCCGCCTCCCACCGCGATTTTCCACTTTATCCAAATTTTTGTCATTTTTTTTAATGCTAGAAAAGGCAACTTTGGATTTTTTGCAAATTTTTTTCATGCTAAAACAGGTGACTTTCCAACGGCTGGGAGGCATCGCTGCCACCGAAGGACCCATCCATCGGCACCGACTGGAGCGGCTGTGAGATAAATCCCATTTGAGCCACTGAGCCCAGCCTGGGTCCTTGCTATAATTATTTATATAAATACTAAATTAATAATTAAGGGCCTTGAATATAAATAAGGACCCCCCAGGTCCTTATTCAAGCCGGGAGGATGCTGCACGGCAGAGATTCAGCTCCGAGGTTTCGGCACGGCAATGAAGCTGATGCTCCAATGCACAATTTCGGGGTTTAAAACCAAAAAAATCTAGTTTAAAGCTGCTTTTTTTTTTGGGGAAAAAAAAAAAAAAAAAAAAATCAACCCAAAACGTGAGGATGGCTGGAGGCAGAGGGACTGGCACACGGCGCATCGCTGGCAGCCGGAGATGTGGTTATAATCGCGGTCGCGCCGAGTGTTCGGAGTCATTAACTTCAGATTTACCGGACACTCCTCACCAAACGCCAAATTGTTCATTTTTTGAGGAATACGGGTGTTACTGCCCTGGGATCCCCCGGGATCCCTCCCTGGGCTCCCTGTAACGGGGAGGGAAAGGGAATCGGCCCCGGTGCTGAAACCGAGCCCGAAGGACAAGTTCAATTGCAAAGAGCAGTTTATACCATGACAGAATTCCGCTTTCACTTTCTTCCTTTTACTTTCTCTTTCTTCAGGCGCCCCTTTCCCTTTCGCTCCCTTCCCTTTCCCTTTTCCTCTTTGCTTTCTCTTTTTTGCTCTCTCACCTTTCTCTTTCCCTTTTGTCTCCCCGCCTGGGCTCGCTCCCTTCCTCCCTCCCCTCTCCCCCTTGCTCTGTTTCGCTCCTGCACTTTTTCCTCCTCTTTCCCCCCTTTCCTTCTCTTATTTGTTGCTTTTTTTCTGCATCCCCCCCCCCCCCGCCCCCTTTGCTTTTTGCCTTCGCTCTCGCCCTTCTCTTTTTAGTGCCCGCTCCCTCTTTTGCACCCCCCCCCGCCTTATCCAGCCTCTGTCCCTTCTCCGTGTCCCCTCTCCCTCTTCCACCCTCGCTCCCTCTGGCAGCCCCTCTCCCTCTTTTCCCGTCTCTCTCCTTTTCCACCCTATCGCCTTTTTTGCATCCCTTCTCCCTCTTTTGCAGCCCCTCTCCCTCTATTCCATCTTCTCTCCTTTTCCACCCTCTTGCTTGTCTTCCCCTCTCTGTCCTTTCCCCCCTCTCTCCTCCTCCATCCCCTCTCTCTCTTTTCCACTTTCTCTTCTTTGCACCCTCTCTCCTTTTCCATCTTCCCTTCCTCTTTTCACCTTCTCTCCTGCTTTTCCATCCCCTCCTTTTGCCCCCTCTTCTTTTCCACCTTCTCTTCCTTTTCTACCCTCTCCTCCATCCCTCTCCCTCTTTTCCAGCCCCTCTTTCTTTTGCCCCCTTGCTCCATCCCCTCTTCCTCTTTCTGACCCTCTCTTCCATCCCCTCTCCTTCACCTTCTCTCCTTCTCCACCTTTTCTTCTCCCATCCCCTCTCCGTCCCATCTCCTTCCTCCGTCTCCGTCCCCTCTCCTTTTCCCATCCCCTCTCCTTCCTTCGTCTCCGTCCCCTCTCCTTCTCCCGTCCCCTCTCCTCCATCCCCTCTCCTCCATCCCCTCTCCCTTTTCCCATCTCTCTTTCCCCCCTCTCCCTCTTGCACCATCTCTCTTTTTCTATCATCCCTTCCTTCTTTTGCCCCCCCTCTCCTTTTTGACCCCACTCCTCTTGCCCTCCCCCTTGCCCCCCAATGCCCCCCCCCCCCACCTTCCCGGCGCATGCCGACACGCAGGCACTTGCGGAGCCGGCAGTACTGGCACTGGTTGCGGTGGTGCTGGTCCACGGGGCAGTCGCGGCCCCCCCCGGCAGCTGTAGGAGAGGTTGCGTCGCACCGAGCGCTTGAAGAAGCTCTTGCAGCCCTCGCAGGTGACCTGCCCGTAGTGCTTCCCGCTGGCCTTGTCCCCACACACCAGGCACCCCCCCGTCGCCCCCCGCTGCTCCCGCCACCGGAGGAGGAGGAGGAGGAAGAGGCTCCGGCCACGGCCCCGCTGCCAGAGCCATGCTGGGGGGTAGGGGGGGAAGCCCACCCCGGGGGTGTTGGGGGGTGGATAGGGATGGAGCTGGGAGAAGGGGGGAGTTCGGGATGGAGACCTGGGATGGAGGCGGGGGGGGGGGGGGGGGGGGGGGGGGGGGGGGGGGGGGGTCGGGGATGGATGTGGGTATGTGAAGGGGGGGGGAAGGAGATCCGGGATGGAAAGGGGGGGTCTGGGATGGAGGGAGGGGAAAGGAGACCCGGGATTGTGAGGGGGGGAGGTCCGGGATGGAAATGGGGGTCCGGGATGGAGGGAGGGGAAAGGAGACCCGGGATGGAAAATAAGGGTCCGGTATGGAAATGGGGGTCCGGGAGTCCGGGGTGGAGGGAGGGGAAAGGAGACCCGGGATGGAGAGGGGGGGTCCGGGATGGAGGGGGGGCAGCGATGTCCGGGATGGAGAGAGGGGGTGTCCGGGAATAGAGATGGGACGCGGAATGCAGGGGTGGGTCCGGGATGGGTGGGGGGTCCAGGGGTGAAGGGGGGGAGCCCCTGGCTGGGGAGAAGCCCCCGTGCGGAGGCAGGGCCCCCTCGGACGGGCCCCCCCGGCGGGACGCGGCGGCCCGGCAGCGTGCGGAGGGGCTGCGGGCCGGGAAGGACTGCGGCCGCCAGGGGGAGGGGCGCCGCGGGAGGGGGAGGGGGGAAGAGAAAAGTTCATTCTCCTCCCCGCGGGGGGGGGCGGCTCCCCGGGGCGGGGATGGGGAGGCCGGGGCGGAGATGGGGGGGGGGGGGGGGGGCTGGGGCGGAGATGTGGGGGGGGACGACGGCGGGTGTGGGGATGGGGGGGGCCGGGACGGAGATGGGGGGGGGCCGGGGGGCGGGAATGGGGGGAGCCGGGGCAGAGATTGGGGGGGTCTGGGGCGGGGATGGGGGGGCCGGGACGGACTTGGGGGGGGCGGGGATGGGGGGGGGGGGCCGGGAGCCGGGCAGGGGGATGGGGGGGGATGGGGGGGGAAGGCGGGGGTGGAGATGGGGCGGGGCCAGGCATGGGAGGGTCCCGGGCCAGGGGGGCGGGTGGGGGGTGTGGTCGCCGCGTGCCCCCCCGTGCATGGGGGGGGGGAAGGGGGAGCTGGTGCCGCCCACGGATCTTCGTGTAACCGGGGTTGGGGGTGCACGTGGCTCCAGGTGTGCAACGCGTGTGTACACGGACCCGCGCGTGCAACGCGTGTGCGCCGGTGGGGGGAGCGACAGCCCCCCGCGCCGCTATATAAGGGCATGTGGGCGGGGGGCGGAGAGCTGCGGCCAATCAGAGAGGAGCGGGGCGGGGCTAAATTGGGCGGAGTCCCTGGAGAAGGGGCGGGGCTTGGAGTCCGGGGGTTTAGGGGCCAGGCGGGTCCCCCGAGGACGGGGAACGGGGGCAGGAACGGGGGGCGCGGGGGGGTCGGGTCCAAGGGAGAGGGGAGGGGGGATCCGGGGTTGTGTCACCAGGGAGAGGGGGACAGGGATGGGGCCGGGTCCTGCACCCCCATCCCGCACCCAGCACCCCCATCCCCGATTCCGCACCTCAGCACCCCGCACCCAGCACCCCCACCCCCGCACCCCCATCCCCATCCCGCACTCAGCACCCCACTCCGCACTCCGCACCCAGCACCCCCACCCCGCAATCGCACTCGGCACCCCGCACCCCCACCCCCGCACCCGCTCCCCGGACCTTGCACCCCGCACGCGGCCGGAGCCCCGGGAGGCGGGAAGGGGCCGCGGGGCATCCTGGGAGCTGCAGTTCCTGCCGGCGTCACGTGACCGGCCCGGGGGCGGGGCCTCCATCTCCCAGCGTGCTCAGCGGCGGAGCAGGGCCTGGGCGGTACGCGGGTGAGGGGCCGGGGGCGCCCCAGTGGCACGGGGAGGGGGCACCGGGATTTGGGGGGGAGGGGGGGGCACCGGGCATGGAGGGGGGGGGGGGGGCATCGGGCATGGGGGGGGGGGGGCTGTGCTGCAGGATCCCCCATACTGGCCCCATCCATAACCCCCCATGTGAACCTCCACCCCGCCCCCCCCCCCAAATGGAGCCTGACATGCTGAGCCCCCCTCAGCCCCCCCAGGCAACCCCGCATCCCCCCTTCCTTCCTGCAACCCCCCACGGGGGCTGATCCGGCCGCCCCCCCCCCCCCCGCCCAAACGGGGCCTGATCCTGCCCCCCCATACCCCTCCCAAATGGGGCCTGATCCGCCCCCCCCCTACAACCGCCCCCCCCGAAACAGGGCCTCATCCTGCCCCCCATCCCCAAATGGAGCCTCATCCGCCCCCCCAAATGGGGACTGATCAGCCCCCCCCATACACCCCCCCTCCCCCCCTGAACCGGGGCCTGATCCTGCCACCCCATACCCCCCCCAAATGGGGCCTGATCAGCCCTCCCATACAACACCCCCCCCCGCCCAGATGGGGCCTGATCCTGCCCCCCATACTCGTCCCCCCCCCCAACCGGGCCTGATCCTGCCCCCCCCCCGACGCCGCTCTCTCCCCCGCAGCCCCCCCCTCTCTGGATGCGGGGTCCCCTGGGTGGCGGCGGGGGCGCGGGGGGCTCAGGCCATGGCTGAGGGCCCCCTGGCCCGCGCCATCCGCGCCAAGCTGGATGCGGCCCTGCAGCCCACCCACCTGCAGGTGCTGGACGAGAGCCCCCGCCACGGCGGCCCCCCCGGTGCCGAGAGCCACTTCGCGGGTGGTGGTGGTCAGCGAGCGCTTCGCCGGGCTCCCCCCGCTGCAGCGGCATCGCCTGGTCCACGCGGCGCTGGACACCGAGCTGGCCGGCCCCCTGCACGCCCTCGCCATCGTCGCCAGGACCCCCCAGCAATGGCAGCAGGACCCCCCACGTCCCCCCCCGCCCCCCTTGCCTGGGGGGGGTCTAAGCAGGAGCATCCCGCCGGCGGGGAGCGGGGGGCACCCCCGTGATCAGTGATGGTGGCGCTGGGGGAGCCCCCCACCCCGTGATGCTGCGGGGGGGGGGGTAGAGCCCTGCGGGGGTGGGGGGCAGTTGGGGTGACCCCCCCCTCCCCCCCTTGGTATGGCACCCAGCCACCCCGTGGGTCCCAGCCTGACCCCATCCTCTGCACAGCCCCCCCTGCCCGCTCCCACCTTGGGGGGCTTTGGGGGTGCCCCTCTGCCCACTCCCACCTTGGGGGGGGGTTAGGGGTGCCCCCCCCACCTGCTCCCCATCATCTGCACAACCTCTCCCCTGCTGCCCACCCCCACCTTGGGGGGGGGGGGTGCCCCCCTCCCTGCTCCCTACCTTGGGGGATTTGGGGGTGCCCCCCCCCGCCCACTCCCACCTTGGGGGTGCCCCCCCCCCCACCTGCACCCTGTCCTCTGCACAACCCCCTCCCCACCCGCTCCCACCTTGGTGGGTTTTGGGGTGCCCCCCCCCCCCTCCCCGCTCCTTACCTTGGGGAGGGTTGGGGTGCCCCCCCCCTCCCACTTTGAGGGGGTTAGGGGGTGCCCCCCTCCCTATTCCCACCTTAGGGGTAGGTCTGGGGGTGCCCCCATCCCTCTGCAAAACCTCTTCCCCCTGCTGCCTACTCCCACCTTGGGGGTGCCCCCTCCCCTCCCACCTTGGGGGGGGGCTTTTGTGGGTGCCCCCCCCCTCATTTAATTTCGAAGGCGCATCCTCCCTCCTGCACCCCAAAAAATAAACGCTCCCTCGGGGGCAGCTTGGAAACGGCGGCCGGGTGATGCTTCCGCGGGGGGGGTGGGGGGTTGAATGATTTTGGGTCCATTTGGGGTTTTTTGGCTTTTTCCACATTTTTTTTTTTTTTGGTTTCGTTTCTTTTAGGTGGGTTTTTTTGTTTGTTTAATTAATTTACAAACATCTAAAAACTACAGCACGGCACGACTGCGCACGGACAGAACTACGGGGGGGGGGGGGGGGGGGGGCGGGGCTCCCCAAAGGACCAGCTACACCGAAGGGGGGGGGGGGAGGAGGAGGAGGAGGAGGAGATGAAGCACACACCGCTCAGTCGCATGGGGGGGCTGCTCGCAATGCTGGGGGGGCTGCCCTAAATATTGGGGGGCTCCCATGATGTTGGGGGGGCTGCTGGGGGCCTCCAAAGCGCTTTTGCATAGACCAACACTTCCCCATCCCTTGCTGGGGACTGACTTGGGGGGGGGGGGGGGGGGGCACAGCCCCACGACCCCCCACCCTGTACCCCACTTTTTTTTTTTTTTTTTTGGGGGGGGGGGGGGATGCTGCATCTGGGCGCTGCTTTGTGCTTTGCAAACCGCTGGTGGTTTTGTGCTCTGGGCTGGGGGGGGGAAAAGGGGGGGTGGGGGAAGGGAGTTGGGGGCGGGAGGGGGTGCAAGGAGCACCCCCCGCCTGCACCAGCACCCCTAAGAAAAAAAAAAAACCCACACCTTTAAAAACGAGCTTAAAAATAAAAATAAATGGCAGTTTTGGGAGACCCCACCCCCACCTGCACCCCAAAACGCAGCAGTGGCCCCCCCCCCACCCCCCCCCCCCCATCCAAGGCGGGGGGGGGGGGCGGTTCTGGGTCAGCCCCCACCAGGCACCCAAGTGGATGCACGAAGGCTGGCAGCACCCCATGGGTGACGCCTTGGGGCACCCAGCTGGGGGGGGGCAGTGCCTGGTACAGGGGGGGGCCCGGCTGCACCCCAAAATTAGACAAAGAGTGGGGGCTGTTGCACCCTGGGGGGCAAGGGGCCGGCAGCACCCCGGGGTGCTGTGCTCGCTGACGGGCTCAGCACCCCGGGGTGCCGCACATGCTGAAGCACCGTGCACCCCAAAAGGCCCTGCACCCCCCTGGTGCCATGCGCCCCGAGGCGTCGTGCACCCCGAAACGCCCCACAAACCGAGGCGCTGTGCACCCCAAGGTGCTGTGCACCCCACGGGGTGCTGTGCTTTAAGGTGCTGGGCACCCCAAAAGGCCGTGCAACCCCGAGGGGTTCTGCTGCGGGAGGTTGGTGCACTCCGAAGGGTTGTGCACCCCAAATTGCTGTGCACCCCAAACCATGGCTGTGCACCCCGCCATGCAGCGCGCCTCGGTGTGCTGTGCACCCCAAATAATTGCTCTGCACCCCGAATTGCTGTGCACCCCGCCATGCAGCATGTGCACCCCAAATTGCTGCACACCCCGAATTGCTGTGCACCCCCCCGAGCCACGCACCCCAGGGTGCTGTGCCTGCCCAGGTGCTGTACGCCCCAAGGGGGGGTCTTGCACCCCAAAAGGCCATGCACCCCAAGGTGCACACACACCCCCCCGATTCTCCTTGGGGGGGGGGTGTGCAGATAGACACCCCCTCCCCTTTCACCTGCCGACCTTGCCCTGTCCTTCCGGATGGGGAAACTGAGGCACGGAGCCGCCACCCGCCCCATCCCTGCTGGGGGGCTGAGGATGGAGCCTTCATCCTCCTCCTCCTCCCTGGCCCCAGGGATGCTGGGGTGGGGGGGCGCAGGGCCTGTCCCCCCCCTCTGCAAGGCTGAGGCACCCCGACCCCCCCACCTGCAGCCCCCCGCAGCCCCCCAGGAGCGAGCAGTTATTCACAGAGGGGGTGACACCGAGAAAAGAAATGGGCGGGGGGGAGGGGGGGGGCTTGGAGGGGGGGGGGTGGGGTGTCTGGGGGGCCAAGTGCAAATGAAAAAGACCCCAAATGCTCCAAGACGTTTCACAGTGTCTAACGAGACTAATCCCCGGGGGGGGGCGGGGCAGGGAGGGGAGCTGGGCTGGGGGCGGGGGGGGGGGGCGGGGCTGGGGGGGGGTCCCCTCACCCCCCAGGCCCCCCCATCACTGCAGGACTTGCCCCCGAGTCTCCGGCAGTTTCAAGGCGAGGGAGCTGCCGAGCGCCAGCGCGGCCGAGGCCAGCAGGATGGGCACCGCCTTGGTGATGCCCACGAAGGACGTGAAGATGCTGATGCCCAGCACCGCCGCCAGCTTGCACAGCGCGTTCAGGAAGCCGAAGGCCGTCGTCCTGCGGGGACAGCGGGTGGCATCACCGGGACAGCGGGGGCGGCATGGCAGGGACAACGGGGGTGGCATGGCGGGGACAGAGGGGCGGCATGGTGGGGGGTTGGCATGGTGGGGACAACAGGGTGGCATGGCGGGGGACAGCGGGGCGGCATGGTTGGGGGTGGCATGGTGGGGACAACAGGGTGGCATGGCGGGGGACAGCAGGGCGGCATGGTGGGGGGTGGCATGGTGGGGACAACGGGGGTAGCACGGCGGGGACAAGAGGGTGGCATGGCGGGGACAGCAGGGTGGCATCGTGGGGACAACGGGGTGGCTTCGTGGGGACAGTGGGTGGCATCACTGGGACAGTGGGGTGGCATGGTGGGGGGTGGCATGGTGGGGACAACAGGGTGGCATGGCGGGGGACAGCGGGGCGGCATGGTGGGGGGGTGGCATGGTTGGGGACAACAGGGTGGCACGGCGGGGACAGCGGGGCGGCATGGTGGGGGGTGGCATGGTGGGGACAACGGGGGTAGCACGGCGGGGACAAGAGGGTGGCATGGCGGGGACAGCAGGGTGGCATCGTGGGGGACAACGGGGGTGGCTTCGTGGGGACAGTGGGTGGCATCACTGGGACAGTGGGGTGGCATGGTGGGGGGTGGCATGGTGGGGACAACAGGGTGGCATGGCGGGGACAGCGGGGCGGCATGGTGGGGGGGTGGCATGGTTGGGGACAACAGGGTGGCACGGCGGGGACAGCGGGGCGGCATGTGGTGGGGGGTGGCATGGTTGGGGACAACAGGGTGGCACGGCGGGGACAAGAGGGTGGCATGGCGGGGACAACGGGGTGGCATGGTGGGGACAGTGGGTGGCATCACCGGGACAGCGGGGGCGGCATGGCAGGGACAACGGGGTGGCATGGCGGGGACAGCGGGGCAGCATGGTGGGGGGTGGCATGGTTGGGGACAACAGGGTGGCACGGTGGGGACAGCGGGGCGGCATGGTGGGGGGTGGCATGGTTGGGGACAACAGGGTGGCACGGCGGGGACAAGAGGGTGGCATGGCGGGGTGGCGGGGACAACGGGGTGGCATGGTGGGGACAGTGGGTGGCATCACCGGGACAGTGGGGTGGCATGGTGGGGACAGCAGGGTGGCATCGTGGGGACAACAGGGTGGCATCGTGGGGACAGCGAGTGGCATCACTGGGACAATGGGTGGCATCACCAGGACAGTGGGGCGGCATGGCAGGGACAATGGGGTGGCATGGTGGGGACAGCAGTGTGGCATTGTAGGGACAGTGGGTGGCATCGTGGGGAGAACAGGGTGGCACGGTGGGGACAATGGGGCGGCATCATGGGGACAGTGGGGTGGCATGGCGGGAGCTGGACCCCAAGTGACCTCGTCTGTCCCTGCATCCCTGGTCTGCAGCCCCCAGCAGCCCCCATCTGGCCCCAGCCCCCCCACATCCGGCCCCCAGCATCCCCCATCCCAGGGGTGGTACCCAGCCCCAGCCCCCCACATCTGGCCCCCAGCATCCCCCATCCCAGGGGTGGTACCCAGCCCCCAGCACCCCACATCTGGCCCTCAGCCCCCCACATCTGGCCCCCAGCCCCCCACATCTGGCCCTCAGCATCCCCCATCCCGGAGGCGGTACCCAGACCCCTTCCCCCCACATCTGGCCCCCAGCATCCCCCATCCCAGGGGTGGTACCCAGCCCCCAGCACCCCCTATTGGTCCCCCAGCATCCCCCATCCCAGGGGTTGTACCCAGCCCCCAGCACCCCACATCTGGCCCTCAGCATCCCCCCATCCCAGGGGTGGTAGCCAGCCCCCACCCCCCCAGATCGGTCCCCCCAGCATCCCCCAGCACCCCACATCTGGCCCCCAGCCCCACATATCTGGCCCCCAGAATCTCCCATCCCAGGGGTGGTACCCAGCTCCCAGCACCCCACATCTGGCCCCCAGCCCCACATATCTGGCCCCCAGCATCCCCATCCCAGGGGTGGTACCCAGCCCCCAGCACCCCACATCTGGCCCCCAGCCCCCCACATCTGGCCCTCAGCATCCCCCATCCCAGGGGTGGTACCCAGCCCCCAGCACCCCACATCTGGTTCCCAGCATCTCCCATCCCAGGGGTGGTACCCAGCCCCCAGCACCCCACATCTGGCCCCCAGCACCCCACATCTGGCCCCCAGCATCCCCCATCCCAGGGGTGGTACCCAGCCCCCAGCACCCCACATCTGGCCCTCAGCATCCCCCATCCCAGGGGTGGTACCCAGCCCCCACACCCCCAGATCGGTCCCCCAGCATCCCCCAGCACCCCACATCTGGCCCCCAGCCCCACATATCTGGCCCCCAGAATCTCCCATCCCAGGGGTGGTACCCAGCTCCCAGCACCCCACATCTGGCCCCCCAGCCCCACATATCTGGCCCCCCAGCATCCCCCCATCCCAGGGGTGGTACCCAGCCCCCAGCACCCCACATCTGGCCCCCAGCCCCCCCACATCTGGCCCTCAGCATCCCCCATCCCAGGGGTGGTACCCAGCCCCCAGCACCCCACATCTGGCCCCCAGCATCCCCCTGTCCCAGGGGTGGTACCCAGCCCCCAGCACCCCACATCTGGCCCCCAGCATCCCCCATCCCAGGGGTGGTACCCAGCCCCCAGCACCCCACATCTGGCCCTCAGCATCCCCCATCCCAGGGGTGGTACCCAGCCCCCACCCCCCCAGATCGGTCCCCCAGCATCCCCCCAGCACCCCACATCTGGCCCCCAGCCCCACATATCTGGCCCCCAGAATCTCCCATCCCAGGGGTGGTACCCAGCTCCCAGCACCCCACATCTGGCCCCCAGCCCCACATATCTGGCCCCCAGCATCCCCCATCCCAGGGGTGGTACCCAGCCCCCAGCACCCCACATCTGGCCCCCAGCCCCCCACATCTGGCCCTCAGCATCCCCCATCCCAGGGGTGGTACCCAGCTCCCAGCACCCCACATCTGGCCCCCAGCCCCACATATCTGGCCCCCCAGCATCCCCCATCCCAGGGGTGGTACCCAGCCCCCAGCACCCCCACATCTGGCCCCCAGCCCCCCACATCTGGCCCTCAGCATCCCCCATCCCAGGGGTGGTACCCAGCCCCCAGCACCCCACATCTGGCCCCCAGCATCCCCCGTCCCAGGGGTGGTACCCAGCCCCCAGCACCCCACATCTGGCCCCCAGCATCCCCCATCCCAGGGGTGGTACCCAGCCCCCAGCCCCCCACATCTGGCCCCCAGCCCCCCACATCTGGCCCTCAGCATCCCCCATCCCAGGGGTGGTACCCAGCCCCCAGCACCCCACATCTGGTTCCCAGCATCTCCCATCCCAGGGGTGGTACCCAGCCCCCAGCACCCCACATCTGGCCCCCAGCACCCCACATCTGGCCCCCAGCATCCCCCATCCCAGGGGTGGTACCCAGCCCCCAGCACCCCACATCTGGCCCTCAGCATCCCCCATCCCAGGGGTGGTACCCAGCCCCCACCCCCCCAGATCGGTCCCCCAGCATCCCCCAGCACCCCACATCTGGCCCCCAGCCCCACATATCTGGCCCCCAGAATCTCCCATCCCAGGGGTGGTACCCAGCTCCAGCACCCCACATCTGGCCCCCAGCCCCACATATCTGGCCCCCAGCATCCCCCATCCCAGGGGTGGTACCCAGCCCCCAGCACCCCACATCTGGCCCCCAGCCCCCCACATCTGGCCCTCAGCATCCCCCATCCCAGGGGTGGTACCCAGCCCCCAGCACCCCACATCTGGCCCCCAGCATCCCCTGTCCCAGGGGTGGTACCCAGCCCCCAGCACCCCACATCTGGCCCCCAGCATCCCCCATCCCAGGGGTGGTACCCAGCCCCCAGCACCCCACATCTGGCCCTCAGCATCCCCCATCCCAGGGGTGGTACCCAGCCCCCACCCCCCCAGATCGGTCCCCCAGCATCCCCCAGCACCCCACATCTGGCCCCCAGCCCCACATATCTGGCCCCCAGAATCTCCCATCCCAGGGGTGGTACCCAGCTCCCAGCACCCCACATCTGGCCCCCAGCCCCACATATCTGGCCCCCAGCATCCCCCATCCCAGGGGTGGTACCCAGCCCCCAGCACCCCACATCTGGCCCCCAGCCCCCCACATCTGGCCCTCAGCATCCCCCATCCCAGGGGTGGTACCCAGCTCCCAGCACCCCACATCTGGCCCCCAGCCCCACATATCTGGCCCCCAGCATCCCCCATCCCAGGGGTGGTACCCAGCCCCCAGCACCCCACATCTGGCCCCCAGCCCCCCACATCTGGCCCTCAGCATCCCCCATCCCAGGGGTGGTACCCAGCCCCCAGCACCCCACATCTGGCCCCCAGCATCCCCCGTCCCAGGGGTGGTACCCAGCCCCCAGCACCCCACATCTGGCCCCCAGCATCCCCCATCCCAGGGGTGGTACCCAGCCCCCAGCCCCCCACATCTGGCCCCCAGCCCCCCACAACTGGCCCTCAGCATCCCCCATCCCAGGGGTGGTACCCAGCCCCCAGCACCCCTCATCAGTCCCCCAGCACCCAACCTCCCCCCGGGGCGCACCTCTTGTCGGAGGGGTACAGCTCC